>NW_026858081.1:0-11857 GCF_026571515.1 Ruditapes philippinarum
TAGTCAGTCACTCGAAGCGGAATTAGTAATTACTTGCTCGTTATCAAAGAACAGTTGTATATGGGTGGCCGTCGAGATAGAATGAAGTTTTTATATTGGAATAACATCCAGAAGGCACACATGTTTACAAACAGTGTTAACAAATTTGTCTAGTATTTAAACATTTAAACATTTTATTTCCAGAATATATACATTTACATCTAATTATACATTTACAATACAAATAAAACAGTTTTACATTTCAAGAAAAGGACTATAGCGTATTATAAAATCATTCTCCTTGATTCGTATACATGTTCTTCTAAAAATATGAATGTTGGTATAATATAAAGTCATTTATAGTTGGACACATGTTAACATATGTATGTACACCAATCTCTGAATGCTCTTAACCGCGATAATCAGAACAAAGCACTTAATCGCACTTGAATATTGTTATAGTAAGTTAAAGAAGTTATAAAAAAGAACTTGGTTTATACCTTATACCATGATATGTTGAAACTACAAAAAGAAGACATTTTCATCTCTATCAGTTAAATAGTGTTAAAGGAAGCCACTGAGGTCAAGCACATTTTAAAGTATACAGAGCTCGTATATTTGCTTCATTTCTCTTATGAAAAAAAAAAGATTTAAGAAGAGTTTACAAATCATGATGATTTTACGATACAAGAGAGTCGGGTCATTCAATTGTATAAATCTGCATATCAATATTGTTTTGGTTTATCATTATAATCTCAAATCAATAAGAAATAAGTATTACTATTTTTATAAAAAATAAATGGTCAGTACTTTAAAAATAGTGACTGCAAAACACGACAATTTGCTTTTGTGTATTGTTTAGTTAAACCGGTATAACAAATTCAGATTCGATAAACTTGTATACATGCAGAGCAAATTATGTTTAACCGTTATCACATTTGAGATAAACAATAAACAGCAAATGTAGTTGAACTGATATTTAATTTATAGATTCAATATATAGAAAATAGTATTTGTTTATACGGGCGATGTTTACCAAAGTTCGTTCGACAAGTGATTGACAAGGGCTAAGTGAGAAAAAGCAGATAATTTTTCTAACTTTGCATGTTAAAAAGTATAATATCAGTAACAAATTGACGATTTCGGATCAAATGCTTATACTTGCGTTATGTACCTCTAAAAGATTTGTTTTGCTAATAAAATCAACGACATCAGCCAAATCTTAATTTTCTGATCTGTACAGAGGGGTCCTGATATTAAAATAGATGAAAATGTATATGATAATAAATGTGTTAATAATTAACCATGCTACAGGGTTCACTTTGTTAATAAAGGCTAAAATCGAAAAAATAAATTCATATCTTCTTTTGTTGATCTGCAATGCCTACAGTATAGATTGGCTTGAATCATTATCAAGTGTACCTGAAAAAAACGTTAAAACTTTCATTATCATGCCCCAGGTTTCATTTAGTTCATATAGAGGTGTAGTGTAGAAAACAATGGTTATTCCCATTTCAGAGGCCAGATACATCTAATGGAACCATTGAATGGAAGTTTTTCTACGGATTGTTTGAGTATGGGCCTTTCTTACATAGCTTAATACAATTACAATAACCTCTCGGAAATCACACTAAAATTGAAAATTGTATTCATACTTAGAACCTTCTTATAGTGTTAATAAAAGTGTAAGTCATTCTAAAGAAACAAATGTCATTACAGTATCAAAGAAAGTACTGATCAATTGGATTGTTTTACAAAAAATATTAAATGAACATTTCTAACATCTTGCTTTACATAAATGTTTCATAAACTAACATAATTTATACCATTGCGTTCCATATATATTATTACTGTGATTATGTGAAACACTGGGCATGCTTCCTGACCACTTTGTAGCTATGATGGAGTTTCTAAATTAACAATAAATCAAAACTCTTTCCCTAGTAGATCATTACAAAAGTTAAATATTAATATATGTTTGTATATTCATTAAATCATTTGACATGCCCATCAATGTTATCATATCTATTGATTTTTATAATTTCTTCGCAAGAAATTACAAGTGAGAGAAGTACTTTGCAAGTGCAATAAAAATATGCCATTTTGCTGCATTGTTTCTTTGTCTTTGTTTCAGAGACATCAAGTAATAATGTAATGCCTCAACCAGTCTAGACTCCTGTTCCATACACTGGCCGAGTAGGTTCAATGTCGTCTCTCTATGACCAAAGTTTGCACTGATGTGAATAATGATTGCAAGGCCACTGAGAGCCAATTGTTGATCTTGTCGTCTCTGTAAATTACCATATGTCTTGTATTGTAGAAAATAAATATAAGGGAGTGAATCAACGACGGCAAAGTCCATCCATTTTCTTTCATACATACTTCTAAATTGGATGTCATCTCGTGTTGATCTCCACATTTCATACTGTAACTCTCGTGGAACACAGTTTTTTTCACTCCTTGCAAATCTGATGCAATATGATGTGATCTTGTTGAAGTTATCTTCAGTTTCCATGCTGCATTTTATCATGGGTTCCCAAGAATGATATTGAAATTTATGCGGCCAGCAGGCGCATAAAGGTTCAGCAACGTCAGTGTCATACCTTTCTTCTGTACACCGCAGAATATCCTCTGCTATATTCCAATCATTCGTTGAATAGAACACGGATGCTAGCTTTAGTCTGCCAGATGTGACATCTGAGCTTAATCCTAAATCGAACAAACGCATCGTTTTGAATGGTACTGGATTATTTTGTCCAATATTTGATGATACAAGCATCGATCCAAGCGACGAACAAAGAAACGGTACGAGAAATTTACTTGCCACCTTTTCAAGTGTGCTTCCGCTTCTACTTAAACTACATTTCAAATTTAAAATAGCATTCTTGCATGCTGTTATGTTTTTATTAAAGTTCAAAAGACATAGCACTTTATTGCTAATATCAAACGTCATGTGTTGGTAAAGCTGAAACGAGCATATATAAAATATATTCAGTGGAGTTGATATGTAAGCTAATAAGGGAATATTATTCAATTTAACTTGAAGTCTATGACCTATGTCATCAATTTGTATTTCGAATAAGTGTTCACTATCCCTCAAAAAACACGTAATATTTTTTAAAATATCCTGTTTTGTTTCCATTGTAAATTTCCCTGCCATCAAGTTGTTTTCAGGAATAATCAAATGTGGGCAACTTTCATTTTGGACACAATCATATAAATTGTGAAGACATAATTTTAAACATTCAAACAGATTTTCACGTTTCCAAACATGTTGTACGTTATGTATTATGCATCGTAATAATACGGTCTTACACATATAACTTGACAATTCATTCGTTTTGTTAGCATTAAGGAAAGTTTTCAATATTATTTTCAATAAAACATAACACTGTAATTGCGTTAAATTTAAATTGAACATGAAACATCTTTCTGCTAAAGATGTAGAAATTCTCCATTCTAGATTTGAGTGGGCAGCTATCTTGCTTGAAGCACCAACAACAAAACACCCATTGCTAGTAGCATATCTTATCATTTCATTAAATGGCCATTTTCTTGTTCCTCGTTGTTCTAAAAAGTGAGATGCAGATTTTGGCCATGATAAACAAGGTAGAGCACGAACGAGATCCGTATCACTGTAACCTTCTCGACCGGCTAAAGCTTCGGATGGCCCGTGTCGCTCAGAATTGTCACGAATTATTCCACTCCTTAGTGTATTCTTCAATAATATCCTACCTTTCTTATCACGGAAGAACTCATCATTTGGAATGGTTGTCACAGGGTAAGGAAAATCATATCTTAACAGTTGTAGAAAACAATACCCTGGTGCTACATTCTCGTCTTGTATCATGAGAAAATTATTCTTATTGTGTCTCCATTCTGGCAATTCCTGAATAACATTATCCACATGATATACAATCACCGCGTCAACATCTGAACGAAGATCTAGTGTAGTTGTTCCTTCAGATTGACTACCAAAGTAATACATAGTACTATTGTTACCATTTGAGACGGTTTCGATACTCTCTATAAGCATGAACGCTCTTCTTCTTTTTATCACCATATCCTCATTAACTCCAATATCCTCAAAAACCTGAGATAACTTCATTGACAGTCTCCTACTGTATTCAGGCGTTTTGAACATTCTGGAGTAATACAAAAGACAATTTTTTTATTATCTTGTGTTACATTCAATTTATGATATATTGTTGCTTATAATCTAGACAAGGATGTTTATATAGGTAATTATGCAATTTATTTGTTACAGCAAAACGTTGACTTATACATAAAGGGTTTATATCAAATCTGTTTTATAATTATTGCTTTATTTCAGTTTATATCATCTAAAAGCACAACATAAATGATTTTGTTTCGGTAGAAATAGCAAACATGTGTAATAGATTATGTATGTAAAATATGAAAGATGTTTATTTTATTTCAATGAACAGTTCTAGTCACACTTACAAGAGTAATGTTTAAGCATGACCATGGTGACAACAAACTTAAAAAAGAAACTTGTTTATCTGAACAAGCCGGTCATGTATCCTTTTTTCGGACATCATAAAACACATTTATCTTCTCGGTTTTGTTTTTACTTCTCTATTTACTTAACCTACTCATTAGACATCAAAACTAATACAAGGGCATGGACTTATAAAGAAAAGGAATATAAATTTTATTGAAAGAATATTTAACATACATGTCAAAATGACATATAAGATCGGAATCATGATAATTGATAACAGTTTGATTAAACGTACAATGTGATAAAGAAGATCAACAAGGAAAGGCGGGGTTCAATAAACGCAACCACCACACGACGCAGCAACAAGAACCAGCGACAAAAAGGCCAGGACAACCCCAAAGTAAAACAGGACAGGGCACCAGGCAGAGCGCAGACCAGACTATCACTTAAACATACTAAAAAAGAAATAATAGTAACCGACAAGAAAATTAAATAAACAAATATTTCATCAATTAATAGGCCACGATGTCAAAGGGAAAAGGGACTTGAGATTCGAGAAGGGAGAGGCAACACTAGGGACACTAGGGAAGATAATTACCGAAGATGAGAAAAAAATAAGAGACACAAACAAACGTGTCACCGTAACAGTATAAAGTTGTAAATAAATTTTTGAATTAATTTATTTGTAACTAAAATTGTTGATATATTCATATAAAAATATACATGTTCTTATTTTTCTTAAACTCAACTTTATTTAAGTAAACAAAGGCCTCCGGCCCAAAATACACAACAGAATAAATATAATAGTGTTTACATGTATCGAATGAAGTTGCATAACATATAAAATTAGAATAAAATAAGTTAAGAGCTGGTACTTTTCAACAAGTGAAATACAAACAGAGATAGTTTATGAATATTTTCTTCATTTTGTGTATTCATTAGCGAATAAAAATCGTTAATTGTAGTACCATTTGAATACCAATTATAGAGATAATTATTTTGGACGTCATTATCCTTAGAACATTGAAAAAAGGCATGAATTTCATAATCAGTAGCAGTTACATTATTTTTGGTTAAAACAAAATAAACATATTTTTTCATGAAGTGGTATGTATAACAAGATCTACATTTGCCTGTATTGTGTGCCATTTATCTATAGCCGGAAGTAATAGCTTTTCCATTTCAAACATTTTTTACGTCACGAACTTATACGGTATTGAAAACTGATAACATACATCATATAATAATAAAAAATGTAATTTTTTTCAATTACATACGTGGGTTGTTCCAATATTATGTGACAATATTGTTTGAAAGCTAGATAAAACGAGGTGCGAATTTGATATTTTAATATGTTATAAACCCATATTATTTAAACATTTTCACAAATTTTCAAAGAAAAATATCAACAAACAACAAAATATGCCATAAACACCATGGTAACTAACTGAATCGCGGCGCACGCCCAACGTCAAAAACGGCGTTAAATCTATATAAGGCGCCTTTCTCAAATACTCTTAATGGCTTTCAACGCAATAATGGTACCAATAAATCGTCAATTTCTGACTTAAATCATGTGGCTGTTAATGTTTGTTGAATGTTTGGATGGCATACAATAATTTTTCCTATACGCCAACTTCCGGTCTCGTTGCACCTGTTCTAAGCTGTAGGTAATAGGCGACGAAGATCGGTCTTCCTATCCTTGTTTTCCTTATTTTCGCTTTTTGTAGAGCAAAACTCTGGTTCCGTTCATGCCTTTTCTACACAAGTGCTCAGGATATATTGTTTACCTGTATTCTTTGGTATATTTGTTGAAAATCGTAACATGTGTCATCTCGAAATAGTCCTGAAACCTGAGTGACATGTTCACTGCGCCGCAAATTCTTCGAACGTCGCCATTTTAACTTTCATATTTTCTATGAGAAATGTTCATTAATTCGTAACTTGTTCGTTTCTTAAGTTATATAACTAAAATTTTCTGAGTTGATGCAAACATAGCAGCAGAGGAAGTCAACGTGACATTGTGCAGACACATCATCAGATTTTTGAAATTTACGTAGTTGATATCAGTCTATTCATAACAAAATGTATATTATTTGACGTGCGCCGGCAACTCAAACCAATGTGGTTAATACTGAAAATTTCTAAGTAGCTAGAGTATTTTTTTGTAAATGATATGTTGTTATGTTAAATAATAAACTTAACGGTTATGTATGTGAATTATTTTCTATTGGCGTTAAAAATGAACCGGCTATAAAATTTGTCACGGACTTTTGGGACAACCCTCGTACAACTCATCAAATAATTTGAATAATATAAATGATGTTATAGATATTTGTGTAACAGGTTTATTAAATTGTTCTTTTTCTTACAATTGATACCAGATTCATGTAATAATGAAAAATTTGGATTATTGTTAATAAGGAAAAAATGTTTAGATAAAAGTCAAAACCTCTGTCTCTGGTAGCTAAGACAAAGTGAGTACACAATTTACAAGACGTTTGATAAGTTGGTAAAATACTTTTATTCTATGACTATGACTTATGGAGATATATGTTTCTGAGATCACAGTGATTTAAGATTTTACACCCGTGTCATCATTGTAAGGTTGAACTATTAAGCTCGAGATGGTGCATACATGATTATGTTAAGGTGGGAGACACTGAATATGAAAGCACTTTTAAAATAGCCAAACATACTTTTGGTTACAATGATTTTGACAGTATATCGTATGGCAATTTATATCGCTTTCTTTATATATTATGAAGATGCCCTTGAATAGAATACAAATGTATAATATTATAATACTTGACAGTATTTTATGTGTCCGAAAGTAAATATTTGCTATTTGCGCCACGGCAACATTGACGCTTACATAAATGATATTCAAGTGTTGTGTTTTTCAGGTAGAGCACATTAACGTGCTTATACCTTGATGTTTAAAGTCTATGGATATTTCGTATGTAGAAGTCACGTCTTGATCCCTTGAGTTGTTAATGTTTTATTTTATTTTATTTATTTCTTATGAGGTGGGATGGGGTTTGTGGTCATCTGGTACATCACATTCGAATGCATACAAATATGAAAAATAAGGAATAGGGTGAATGCTATCTTATTTTATTTTCAATTTCAAATGTGCCTGGAATCATCTACGAAGAGACAGGTCTTCTCCATCAGTAAAGCTTGAAAGTCACCATCCCCATATTTCCTTTACAGTGTTAGGTAAAGTAAAAAAAGAATTAAAAATGTACGCAAGCATGTTATCATATTAATTAAGGAGACATAGTATAGACTGCACACTGACTTCATGTACTTTCGATTAATCCGTCATCAAACTATTAACTACAATGGATATTTCCAAAAGTACACATTTCAACAAAGTTGAAAAGGGTATTTAAAAAAAATTTTTATAATTCCCAGATAAAAAGTTTTCTGATTGTTACAACGGATTTTTTAGACCCGGTGCCAATATACTTATTTTATAAGTACATTAAAAATTTGACATCATTTTTTTCTTTTTAGGTAAACCTTGATTGAAGATATAGCAAAAATCAAACAAGAGGGTCCAGAGGGCTCTAGATTGCTCATCTGAGAAATAGGTAAAAATGTCAAAGCCCCTTTTCACCTCAGTAGCACACTTTGAAAAAAGGACAACTTAATCTAGACAAAATTGAAAGCAGTGACTGAGATGTTGTTTAGATCTTGATTCTTATTTTACCTCTGGCAGCCATGTTATTAAACAGTTTAGCCTGTCACTGTGAGAGGTGAGCTAATAAAAGGATGACGGAAACAAAAAATGAAAAGAAACATTTGACCGAGCTGGAGATTGAACTGTCGACCTCGATCCCCTGGGATGGAGCCAATTTGTAAGCTATGGGTTTTATTTCAATAAGCATGATAGATATACATAAGAACATGTTCCATGCCAAATATCTAAGCTCTACATCTTTTTTGATTTTCACAATGGGATGTTTGAAGTTTTTACTATATACATAAAAGACAAATCATTGACATCTCCGCCGGGCCAATTTTGACTCTAGGGCTTTGATTTGAACAAATTTGGCAAACATCTACTAGAAGATGTGTTATGCCAAATATCTAAGCTCTAGCTCTTTTGGATTCTCACAAGAAGATTTTAAGTTTTTACTATAAACATGTATATATCAGGAAAATAAATGACCCCCTCGGTTGGAGCCAATGTAGATCGTAGGGTTTTATTTTGAACAAACTTGGTAGATATCCTTCAGAAGATGTTTCAAGCCAAATATCTAAGCTTAAACTTTCTCGATTTTTTACAAGAAGATTTTTTTAGATTTGTTTGTAAAATAATCTTTTAAAAGTTTCAACAAATTTGGCTAAGTGTTTTAGGAGGAGAAGTTGCTTAAAAATCGTACGGACGGACGCACCGACTTTGGACGACGGACAATTGGCCATCACAAAAGCTCACCTTGAGGACATTGTGATAGCAGGCAACAATAAAGAAGACAAACAATAGACAAGAGTAAAATAATTTAATATACCTCCTATGAATTTAAACCTTCAAACCTATTTTTGTAGAGCATATCATTCAATGCTCTGATATAAAACAGATTGACATTGTTGCATCATGTAAAAAATAATTATTCAAAGTTTGATATGCTAAATTATTATAAAAGGAGAACTCTTTTTATTATCAATAAGTATCATGTAAAAAGTAAAAATGATAAAAGAACGAAAAATTTAAGGATAGTAATCATTCTTTAAGACGCGTAAAAAGTATAGGTTTACCTTTACGCATTTAAGTCTATTTAAACGTATTTTATGCATATATCATAATAACTTTTTTATTAAAACTGTTATGCTTATGACGATACATAATTCCACACAATTCCCGAAACAACGGTAATGGACAACCAATATTCAAGAAATTACACATCGCCATAGCAAGGTTAGAGCAAGGACCGTATAATTGCTTGTCCGATGGAATCTCTATGTTTACACGAATTTGTCCAACATTATACGTTACAATAAATTAATGTCTTTAGATTACTAGTAGATTTTATTTTCAGTTCGTACTTCGCTTGAAATTTAAAAAAAGATAGATTATCAAGATATTGCAAGAAATAAATTTTATTCAAACGATTTTTGTTTTCCTTTTTTTTGAAGATGTTCGACAGTCAAAAACAGAGCGTGTTGTGTAGAAATTATTAATTTGCAGCAAAAAATAAAATTGTTTATGTTGTACTATTTGAAAAAAAAAACACGTGCAACATAACACTTAGATACTTTAACTGGTGTAGTTCTAACTGATATTAAAAAGCTAATTTTTTAAATTAAGAATTCAATGCAAGTTTTGTAGATAAAAGTCCTGAATTTGTATTTTTGAAAATTGTATTAACAGTATTGTAATATTGTTTATTCATGTACTGACAAACAGAAAATGTCCGAATAAGGCTCTATCGGTTTTGCTGAAGTATTTTCAAAGTGTGTGTCAATGTTTCATCTTCTTAAAAATGTTATAAAATGAAATATAAATCATTATCATATCTAGCTACTTACGGATATCAAGTAAACCAAATACTAAAAAGATAAAAAGGAGAGAAGTAATCCGTTCTCGAGACAGTTAAAATAAAAAAATAAATATCTTTATATTTTCTTTTTAACTCTTTTTATTCATCTGTCACCAAGTATGCAAAACAGTTGTAGGCTACCCTTTTGGAATGCAAACCAAGTTTTGTTATTGTGTCATTTTAAGTATCAGATACAACATGCGACAAATTACATGGAATATAGATCAATTTTCCAGGCACATAGGTTATTGAATGAGATAATCTTAACCTATGTCAACAGGTAGGTCATTTGGTTTAAACATATTTATTTAAGCTCGATTGCGAAACACGTTCTTGCAACTTATATTAATCACTTTCGAATCCGCTTCCTGAACCAACCAGTACTGGTGTCATATGAAGAAACATGGTCGTGACCCGAGTAGGGCTCGAACCCATGATCTCTGGGTTGAGAGGCAGACACCTTAACCACTAGTCCACCGCTCCCCTTTAGGTAGGTCATTTAGTCTTTTTGTCCTAAAAGACAATCATGTCTTTATGTCAGTTTTGATATGGAAATGTTTTTTCTAAAGGTCACTGTGTTGTTAAGTCCCAGTAATTACGTCTAGTGATTCTTCTTCAAGAACACTATCCTTTGTAGGAGTAAGTGTCCTTTACTTATATAATACTGGCTTAAAGTCTCAAATTTATTTTTTCTAAAAAAGAACACTTCTGGTAACATATTCGAAAGAATATCGAAATCGCTGTCTATTATTATTTTTCTTCGATTGTCTAGATAAGCTTCCTGGAAATTTAAGTGTGCACCATGTTGTCAATAAACGTATGGTTGTGGTTGCGAGCTTCGTTGTGGCTTCGACCCGCCGCAAACCTCGTCCGTAACATCTACATTTTGTTGTAATCAAATTTGATATTTTGTTGTTTCGCTGCTTCTCGCCATTGTAACGCATTTATATGAGAGTAAGGTCTTCAAGCTGTAGTTTATACCCCAACTGTATGATGGTGGGGACATTTAATTTTCCCTTGTTCTTCAGCTAGAGTCACACAACATTATAGGAATATTGATAAGAATGTACACCTTGGGTTTCAAATTAATTTGGTTTTGTCAGACTTAGTACAAATTTCCATTTTTATCGTGATTTTGACCTAGTCATGATGCTTTACATAAATGTTGGTCAGCATGCAAAGTTGAACAACGGGGATTTGCTTTTGAATGTTTCTGGTATTGCTCTTGACTTAGTAAGAATGTACCATTCTCAAGTTATATCGCGCGTAGACAAAACGTATTTCACCTTGAGCAATATCATTTTAAAGAAATATTGATCAGTTTGTGCAGTTGAGCAACGGGTGTTTACTTATTGATTTATTGTAATTTATAAGAGTTGGTGCCCTTGACTTAATTACAAATTGCATTTTTAATTTTGTGTTGAGACTAGCCCAAAAAGTATTTGACCGGGAGCATAATAATAATAATAATAATAAAAAATAATAATAAATAATAATAATAATATTAATAATAATAATAAGAAGAATAAATAATAATAATAAGAGTAAATAATAATAATAATAATTATCATTATAATAATAATAGTAATAATGATAATACTACTACTAATAATAATCATAAAAATAATAATAACGATTATATTGCGACGTGCGTGCGGGTGGGGCAAAGACTAAGTCTATATATTCGTGTAAGGGGCTGACTATACTGAACTAATTCAATTAGTTTTTGGCCTAGTCACCTAGGAGCGAATAAAAATTAATAGAATTCGAAAAAGACTTAACAAATATGTAACCAAATTTTAAAAGTTTCTTAACTTTTTAAACTTTTTTCAGACCCCGACGAAAAAAAGCTATAAAAACTCGC
>NW_026858082.1:0-127500 GCF_026571515.1 Ruditapes philippinarum
TTTTTGGAAATCAAACGAGCTTCCGTTTTAATTTAAGCCCCAGTCCCATTTTATTGTTTTTATTAAATAGAAATTTACATATACCATATTTATGCTACTTTATCAAAGGTTTAACCAATTAAATGGACAATTAAAAATGTGGGCAATCACTTATGACAAGCCGGAGAAATTATGTTAATTTGGAAACTTTTAAAAAATATCTGCGACCTAGCAATTTTGATCATTAAGACTCTTTATTTGTATCATATTTATGTAGAATAATAATATATGTCATATGTTTGCGGCTCGTAATGGAATATCCGTCCCGAGGGGAGACGCCCATTGGACGGTAACGAGGCTTGCCGAATATATAACAAAATAACAAATTAAGTTAGAGAGTAGATAACTTACCTCCACATAAAGGGTTTCTTCTTTTCATATATTCTATGTATTCCCTGTTTTCTTTTTCTTTCTGGTGTTTCTTCTTGAACTTATAGGTGTTGGTGATCTTTCTTATGCACTTTGTTGTGTTTTCATTTGTTGGATGTGTGTTATGCAGAATTTGTAATGTTATATTCAGAATTTGTATTGTTGTATGCAGAAATTTGTATTGTAATATGTTTGAATTGGGATTGATAATAAGTAGAATTTGGATGTGTGAATGTAGAATTCGGATAGAAAAAATGGTGATATGTAGACAGGGGGAAGCTTTGTTTATATTAAATTTTCTGTCTTCCGTATGTAGCTTCTGTCTGCAAGTACATAAAATGCGTTCCAACAGGGGTTGCTGTAATCAAGAAAAAAAACCGGTTCGGCGGACTGAGATTTGACTAAATACATTGTATTGTTGAAAGTGGTAAAGACCGACAGACAGACACGCAAACAGAAATTATTTTTAAAAAGGTTTTAAAAAACCTTCAAAGAAGAATTTATATAAATAATGCAATCAATACACGTGATGACACATAAATAACATAATAATTTGTAATCAAAAGTTGTATTTCATTTTAAGTAATAAACATTGAACACAATCTAGAGCTACTTACACTATAAAATGATTGTTTCGTCCAAAAATATCCATTTCCGGGTGCATAATTTAAAAATGTGAAGGTGTTTGTCTGCTCAGAAAGACTTGCCATCTTTAACCGTTCTGTAGTTCGTATCTATCTGACAACGACGTTAGATACGGTGAATATGCGTCGTAACGACGTCATTCTTTCGATTTTCGTTTTGTAAACGACAATTTGATTGGATATTATTTATATTGGTTTATTTGTGACGTATTATATGGTTGATTTATCCGTTAATTTATCCTTGCGATCTAATACATCAATGAATCCTACGAATTGATTCAGTATTAAAAAATTAAATATTCTTTTATCGATATACGCTTTAAAAGAGAGCAATTTGTTTTTGTAATAAATTACAAAAAACAAATTGCTCATCGTTACTTTTTATCCGCTTAAATGAAAGAAATGTTTTATAAATGCCTATATTTAACTTTGTTTCGATTATTGTTGTATTATATGGAGGACTTGTAATAAAACTGAATTTGAAAAAGTGAATAAACTGCAGAAACGCGCAGCTGTAAACCAGTTAAAACGCCATCTTTACAGCTCCTTAAAATAAACTGGTTAGCTTTTGAAAATAGATGCATGTATCATACAACGTTTTAAACGTTTTAAAAAGACATTAAACCTAATACTGAATGAAAAGCACGCTAAATAATAATACAACGTGACGTCATTTATGACGTCACGTCATTAAGTTGGTACCCAGTTCTGTGCACGCTGGTATTTCACTGAAACAACGTAAGGGGCTTAAATTCAAAACAGTGAAATTATCAAAGTGGTAATTTCACTGTTTCAAACAGTGAAATTACCAGTTTTAAATCACTGATATATTTCTTTAAACCACCGAAAAGCATGTAATAAATACACTTAGATCAACTACAAATAGAAACAGAATACATGTAAGATCTAATACATTAAATTTTATCTTTAAGTGGCGCTGACAGCTTTAATTATCGGCAAAGCTATAAATAATATTATTTTTCTTTTTGTAGCATTCGGAATAATCTTATATGGTTGCCACTTACATGTATTTGGATTTACTCGGCATTGTGCATTAAGTATTGTCTGGTTTCCAGCGCTTGTTTAATTAAGATTGGTAAACTAGAGTAAGCCAGGTATTATTAAGATAAACTTAATCGTATAAAACCGCGTGAAATTCATGCATCTATCTCTTTTCGCCTGACAGCTGGTAAGCAGTTAAAAAAATACATTTTCCCTTCCCGACGTTATGAAGAAGCGTTCACATATTTTTTACCTTATTTAAATGATTTTGTGTACATGTGTGTTCTTGCTTTGCTGCGTTCTGTTTAATTTTTTCAGTGTTCGTGAGATATGTGAGCAAAGAAGAAGAAAATTTATTTGGATACAAAGGGACATTTTTACGAATTGAGCTACGTGTGTGTACAGAACTTGTAAATAAACATTGTAACGATATATACATGTATTAAGGTGATGTAAGTGTTCTGTCTTTAAAGTTATAAAGATTTACGAGTTGTAAAAGGGTAAAAAACATATACAGAAAAGGAATATTTTGCAACAGTTTGGCAGTCTCAAGCTACAGGACAGACATATTTTAGCAAGTCCTCTTTGACCTACAACTGAGACTATGGCCTTGAAGTAAGCTCTTATGATATTGGTGTGCGATGAAAATTCGCAAAATTTGTGTCGATGAAATTACATTTTGTGCTTTTTTCTAAAAATCACCATAAGCCGTATATAAAGAGGCAACAACTCCTAAATTACTATATATATAAAAACCGTACAAGAGAGCACAACAATATTGTGGGCTTATATATATGTCCCGATGTGATAAATAATTGCATCAAGTTTCAATAGTTTCAGCGTTATCTCATTGACTGCAACTTCCTTTTAGACTGACACCAGCGTCAAAACAATATTAAGACCACTCAAACGTATTAAATAAATATAAAATCACGACCCAAAGGTTAATGCTTTATTTCAAGTATTTTTCGTAAATTAGTTTATATTACAGAATAATTCATAAAGAAATAAATATCAAATGTATTATAGAAGTGATCAATACTAGTGTCGATGATATTTGATAGCACCGTCAATGAACAGGCTCAATCAAACCGAGCCTTCAAATTATTTAATTTTATCGTTAGGGGCGTTCTTTGCGGTCTATTATTTTAGCTCGACTTTTTTGAAGATCAAAGACATTGTTACACCCGTTCTTGTACGCAAACTTGAACGTTGATCATAACTTTTAAGTTGATGCTGTATTGTATTTCATACTTGGCCACAACAACCTATGGGACAAGACCTTCAAGTACACCAGGCAAAAAATTGACCTCAATTCATAATTGACATTCAACTTCAGGGTCAAATGTCTAAATTTTGTTTTGATCTTTTGCTGTTAGTGGCTATAACTTGTGTTACTTTTGAATGGATTGCCTTCAAACTTGAGCACAATAATCTTTTAGGATAGAACACAGATTTTGACCTTCGCTCATAAAAACCTTGACCTTGAAGGTCTAATTATTGAAAATTTTTGTTGTTGCTGTAATTTGTAAATGCCTATAACTTTGTTATTAACGAATGGATTGTTGACACAACATTCTTTAGGACAAGACCTTTATGTATATCAAACTCAAATCACCTTGGCTCATTTATGACCTCGGCATTGAGGGTTAAATTATTGATTGTTTAATGAGTTCTGGCTATAAATTGACGGTAACTGAAATTTTAATAAACGGATTATCTTTATAGACAAAACAACCTTTTGGACAAGACCTACTAAAAGGTTTAACTGACAATGAATTGTAAATACATGACATTGACCGTCAAGGGTCAAATTATTGAATTTAAGTTAAATTGACATAATTTTGTTATTTATGTACAGATTTGAGTTATACTTTGACAAAACAAGACTTGCTACAAAACAAATATTTTGAATAATTAAGACATTTTGACCTTTTAATTGACTACTTGACAGTCAAGGTCAAACTAATAAAATTGCCCTTGATTTTCCTGTGACTGGCTATAACTTTGTTCATATTTAGATTCAACATTTTTAGGACAGGACATTCATGTATATCGATCTTAAACTGACATTGGCTCATGTATGACCTCGACCGTGATGGTCAATTTATTGAATTTTCACTGATTATTGTTTTTATTGGCTGTAACTTGGTAGTTAATCAAAGGATTTATCTTCAAACTTAGACAAACCATCCTTTTGGACAAGACCGTCAAACAGGTAGAACTGACCTTTTCATGACCTTCACCGTCTATGTCAATTTATTGAATTTTGGTTTAATTGTCATAATTTTGTTATTTATAAACGGATTTGATTTATACGCGGACAAAACAACACCCGTGACCAAACGCACATGTTTAAAACTTATTAAAATAAAACAAGAGGGCCATTATGGCCCTAAAATCGCTCACCTGAATATAAATACTCTTTAATGACAAGGAACAAGCAATATTGTAAACTATAAGCGAAAGAAGATATAAATCTAAATCTTAAACTGATATCACAATGTTCATTTTTGTATCTGAAATAGTGCACATGTAAAAAAAATTACTGGTTGCTATTGTTAAGGGAAAATAATAATTACTAAAGAAGTCACAGGTTGCTTTACACAACCAATAGTTTCCTTGGAAGTCAGTGCTAGATCCATTCGTTGTTATGGAAAGTTTATTTTAGACGTACGAAATCTACAAGATGAAGTGTTTGCCTAACTGGCTAAAAAAGGAGCGTGATTTCATATTGAAACTGATAATTATTAAAAGCTACAGCCGATTATTCAGGAAGTTCAAAGGGACAGATTATCCAACAGGGAGAAGGGTGCCCTGTGGCAGTCACTTGCCGATGAATTTGATAGGGCTTATTTTGAGTCAAGGGCTATTATTTGAATAATTTGTGTTGAGGTCCACCAGGCAATGTTTCATATAAAGCCCTTGCAGTTTTCATTGAAGAACGCCACCTCCCCTTGTTGATTTTGTTAATCATATTCTTTTATTGCTTATTAAATATTACTATAGTAATCACCCCGTCCGTGCTTTTTGCATTGTGCCGTTTTTTTTATTTTGGCTCTTTGCCGGTAACCCTGTATTGCTGGGCCGTGTGGGGGGTTGCCTTCATTGAACGCCGCTCTTCTTTGTTGATCTTGTTTTTCATATTGTTTACTGTCTACGTGAATATACATTTAAGGGAAATCTATGCTCCTCCGGGGCGGGACAATTTTGACCCAAGGGCTATATTATGAACAATTTTTGTAGCGGTCCAACAGACAATATTTCATATCAAATATCTAAAGTAAAGCCACTATAATATAATATAGATATTTTTTGTCTTTTGGTGATATTTAAATTCAAAATTAATACCATTTCATGTTTAAATGTTGAATTCTGCTCAAGCCGGTGCTAGGGACGTGGACGGTAGTTTGCACTTGACAGTACCATCCATGAACATGCTCAATCAAACCTAGCCTGCACTATTTGGCATTTTCTAGTTGGGTGGTTCCAATATTTCTTCTTGAATATTGTTAAATCACCCATAGGATATGTTGCCTGCTTTTTATCTTTGTCTTTTGACGTCTTATCTGTGACATATAGGCCTTATAACCTCTGATCCCCTTTCAAAATTCCATTTTATTTAGTTCAGCCCATTGTTTTCTCGTTTAGGGCACACGCTTTCTATTACGTGGGGACCATACGCCGCTTTTCAAGGAATGGCACGGGAGTGTCATATTGAAGGTTCCATGATAACCGCCGTATGAAACACAGCTGTTGGTGTTTCTAAATTAAAATGAACAAGCTCAATCAAACCGAGTCTGCAACATTTTCATTTTTGCCGTGTTGGGCTTTCTTTAGAGATTCTTATTTTCTCTATTTATCGCCACATCAACGTTGGAACGGTCAGCAGCACAAGTACTGCTGGGGAGTTTAAAAACTTGTATCTTTTCCTGCCATTTTTATATAAAATTAACGCATGCTGTATGAAAAACACTTATGATACAAGACGGGAAACCAGACATGTGTCTCACTGACGAACATAGGACAAATGAACTCTAAAGTCGTCAACACATGGTGTAAAATGTCGTCAATGGGGACCTAAAGTCGTCAAATTTTCTGGTTTAAAAAACTCTTGCCAACTTGAAGAAAAGTTTTATCTAAATAAATTTATTTAATGTTAAATCAGTCATTAAACCAATTAAAATGCAAATCATTGCAATTTACTCTGAATATCAAAGAAAATTTGAAAGATTAACAATGATATCTAGTTTGATATAATACATTGGACAATGACTATTGAAATGTTGTTGTATACATTTTTAAAAATGCTATGCAGCTAGCAAAATATAGTGAACACAAATTTTATTAAATGCTTTATAAGAACAAATTTACATGCAACAAAAAAAAACTAGCATGAACACGAAGAGCCTTAATAACCCATAGCCTTGAACTTTTTGATTTTTGCGTATTCATGTGTTAGGGTATGTTGTGCCTATTTACCACTTGTGTAACACTCAATGACTGTTTCATTTAAATGATTATTTATGTTTTGATAGGTATATTGACAGCGATCAGCTGTCAAATTTGACCCACGTACCACCGCGTGTAAGTAAAGATCACGTGACAGATGCTAACGGTACGAGATTATTAAGTTTATGTAAATCTTCAAATATGTTAATCGCTAATGGTAGGTTAAAGAAAGATGCGAATATAGGAAATTATACTTTAAACAATTTAAACATTCCCGAACAATATGATGCAGAGTTAGACGCAGAAATTTCTTTACTAGAATTAAAGGAAGCCGTATTTTCCCAAAATGATGGAAAGAGCCCCGGGCTCGATAATTTGCCCTCGGAAATATTTAAAAATTCATTTAATATTATTAGCACTTTTCTACTTAAATTATATAACAGAATGTTTATGAATGCTGAATATCCCGAAAACTTGGGGCGAAGGTATTATTATCCCAGTTTTCAAAAGTGGAAATGCGGATGAACCAAAAAATTATAGAGGTATTACCATTATTAATATCTTGGGGAAAATTTATTCTCAAATCTTCTTAAATCGACTCACAAAATGGTCGAGAAAATACGAAAAGAAAAGATTAACACTTACCAGTTTGGCTTTCAAAAGGGCAAGTCAACAGTAGACTGTATTTTTATTCTACATTCGTTAATTGCAAAAGTACTTAGTGAGCGTCAAAAGCTCTTTTGTATATTTATAGATTTTGAGAAATGTTATGATAAAATAGATAGGGTATTACTTTTAAACAAACTCTTACAACAAAACATTAGCTCAAGATTTGTTAGAACTATCAGATCTATGTATGAAACAGTAAAAGTTTGTGTGCGTCACAAGACAACGTCCCACTTTTTCGAATCGGGGGTAGGATTGAAGCAGGGGGACCCGAGTTCCACTTTGCTATTTTTATTTTTCGTGAATGATCTAAAAGAAAACATAAACTCAAATTTAGACGGAGTAATAAGTGTTAATGAAATTCAGTTTTTCCTTATCATGTTTGCCGATTATACAGCACTTTTTGCCACAAACCCGATATATCTGCAACTTATGCTAAATGACTTAGAAACATATTGTAATAGATGGGCGTTGAAAATAAATGCAAATAAAACGAAAGCGATGATTTTCGAAACAGGGAATAGAGGCTCAACGTACGATTTTTATTTAAATAGTATTAAGCTGGAACTTGTAACATCATTTAACCCTTTCCCTGCCAGAGGGTTATTGTTTTATTGTTCACCTATTTGCCAGAGGATTTTCTAAGAAATTACTATATTATTAATTAATATAATTATTATTATTTGTTATTAGTATTATAATAATTATATATGTTTCCAAATCTGTTAGTATAATAATAATTATTGTCGATGGTATAATTTTCTTTATATTTATTATTATTTTTATTTTTATTATTATTAATTTATTATTATAACTATTATTTTTATGGAAACGGCTAAAGCCGTCCATATGGCAAATACGAGTACACCGAAAATAACAGGGACGGCTTAAGCCGTCCCTATGGCAGTGAAAGGGTTAAATATCTAGGGGTATATTTTTTAAGAACAATAACTGGAACCGAACTCAGAAAAGACTCGCGCAACACGCGTCTTTTTCACTGCACAATCTTTTTATTGTATGCAATCAATTAGAACTGCCAGTGTCCCAAAAATGTAATCTTTTTGATAGTCTTGTAAGTTCTATCTTGAGTTATAGCGCGGAGGTTTGGGGATATCATGAAGGTAAAGATATTGAAATGATTCATACCAAGTTTTGTAGAAAAGTCCTTGGGGTAAAAATATCAACTAACAGTGAATGTTTATATGGGGAGCTTGGACGATACCCGATGTATGTGCATAGAAAATTTATAATGATAAAATTCTGGATAAAATTTTTAAACCTACCAGCAAATAGTGCAGTTTTTAGTGTATATAATATGTTACGGTCAGATGCAGATAATCGAAAAAATTATAATGGTTCTAACTGGGCATGTTATGTTAAACAAATACTGGATGAAATAGGAATGACAAATGTATGGTTAAGTCAAGCAAATATAAGTGTAAATTTTCAGTCCATTAAACAGCGTATCCTTGATATATACAAACAAGAATGGTATACAAGTATAAACAATTCAAGTCGACTTACATCATACGCGCTCTTTAAGCACGACTTTGTTTTTGAAAATTATTTAAACTTTATAACCGATAAACGTTTCAGAATCGCATTATGTAGGTTTAGAACTTCATCTCATAGTCTACATATCGAAATTGGAAGGTATAACAACATAGATAGAATAAATAGATTATGTAATAATTGTACCATGCATAAATTAGAAGATGAATACCATTTTTTATTAGTTTGCCCTAAATACAGACATCTAAGACTTAAATACTTTAAAAGATTTCGTTGCCATTGGCCAAGTATTTTTAAATTTGAAAAGCTTATGTCAGAGCACCAAAAAAGTACAGTTAACAAAGTTGCCAAATATATATACTTTGCGAACAATTTAAGAAATTAAAAGATGGATGATATCGTGTATACTTCTCTGACTATTCTGTATGTTTTGTTTTTTGTTTAGCTTCATTTCAAGTTCACACCAGTATATGATTGTAAATATTGGCTATATGCACCTTTCAGGTGTTTAATGCTTAATAAATGTTGTTGTTGTTGTTGTTGTTTCAAGTATTTAAAAAAAAATAGCACATGTTTGTTGAGGTCCAACAGGTCAGGTTCTTCAAAAGGTCTAAGGAAGTATTTTGATTAAGACTTGTTGGCGGTTTGCCTTCACGCTGTCGCTCTGCCGGCTGTACGTTGGCCATCATATACTGCCACGGCTGTTGGATCTTTGAGTTGTGTGTCTATAAGTTCTCGGCTTCATCTTGTTTACGTAACTTTAGTCGTCTTTTTCGGCCATATGCCGTCTGTTTTCGGTTGCACTTTCTGTGTAAAAATTTTACTGGTCTGACATTTTAAAACTCTAAAAAACGAATAAAAATGAGTACGAAATTAATTGTTTTGTTTGCAGTTCTTATTTAAATCTTTACTTTTAAAGGATTTGCTTCAGACTTTCCATTTTATTTATATTAGAAATACTTCATATGTGATTCTTTCACTTAAACTGCCAACATATGAATATGATTTCAATATTTCAAAAATTTAAACCTAAAATTTAATAATATATTCAATGTCATAATCCTTATGATTCTAATTCCATGTTTCCTAGGATACGATATGCAAATAAACCAGTTTTAGTTCGGCCAAGTATCTTTTTTTTCTAAGATACTTCTTGTTTCCATTTGAATCTTAAGTTTTTCTTCTGTTTGTTTTTCTCTCCAGTTCTTTTCTTCTTCATTTCTTAATAATTCCTTCTCCTTTAATATCTTCTTAGTTAATGGTTGTTGTTTTTTCTTCCTTTTAATTTTATATCATGCTGTTTCATCTTTTTCTTTGCTTTAATTTCTTGTTTTACATCCGTAGTTGTCAAGATTCTTGCTTTCCCTAACTCCTTTTCACCTTTATAGACGAAGTAGGTGGTTGTGGCACAACCAGTACATTAACAAGATCATTTGAAATAAGTCCTGCTTTTACTAGTGGATGATTGGTAACAGAGCAGTCCTAAGCGGGTGCGTTGTTTTTCTGGTACAGGCTTTGTTCCCTGCGGTCTGGAGACCGCAGGGTATTGGTACGCGTTTTACTCTTGAGGCATGGGGGAGCACGTGACCTGTTTTCGGTACATGGAGGAGCATGTGATCTGTAAACCGTACATGATTAGTTAATTGACCTTTTCGAAAACCTAGCTAAATACCGTTTGCCGGTATGTTACGGATTTACCTCTAGGGAATTAGTCCGAATTACACCCAATTAAGAACAAAAAACTATTACGTGATATTTCTAATTTTCTATAATTATTTTACGGTTTAAGGTGGAAAAACTTGAATGATGTGTTTGAAAATTATCAATGTTTCTATAAAATCTATCTCAAATTTTACAAACAATAAATTTTTTATACTGAAACCTACAAAATTTAAATATTCGTAGTGGCATCTGCCATAATAAATATATTTTCTGCGTAAACTTGTGTGTTAACTTTATTCTTTGTTTGCTCGGAATTATTCATAAAATGGTAGGCCTATTTAATCATTTTATTAAAAAGAAGTAATTGTTTTATGTTCGACCTTCTCCGATCTTCAAAGGTCACCAGTTTCCAAAGACCTTCTTCTATATTGATCGATTATTGTCAACTATATTCCTAATAAAATTAAAACGTTTATTTATCCACCCCCCACAAACAATTTTAAAAATAGTTCAATGAAATATCTAAATATATCATTAAAAATGTTCCCCGCAGGAAACCATTTTACTTGTTTTCGTTTGGTACTTGATGTGTTTGCATTTGTCGGTGGTGTGTATGTAGAATTAATATTGGTGTAAGTAGACTTTAGATTTGGATTGGGGTATGTATAATGTTGACTGAAGAATGGTGATATGTTCATAGGTGGAGCTTTGTACTGAATAAATAGAGTTCGTTAGTTTCATCCTTATGATGCAAGAGAGATAGTTCCTATTATAACAAGGTTTTATCAAGTAATCACGTATGTTCGCATAGCTTGGAATAGAATAATGAGCAAAAAAGTCCTGAAAGAAGGCCAAACAAATTTGCGCCACGTCGTCATGTGAACAAACCATAACGGATAGTTGTGGTCATATTGCGACTTTAGGCATTGAATGATAACAGAGGCACCATGTGCGAACCTTGTTCAGAGCTTAGATTAGTCACGAACAAGCATGGGTAGAACAATCTCTTTGTACGTTTTTTGTTTGCTTTTACGTCGCATCTATACAAATTAGGTCATATGGTGCCTAAACAGGGACCTTTTTGTTAGCTTGCTCGATAACTACCACACAGTTTCAATGTCACTAATAAAAATTAAAGATTCTACAGGACATTAATTTTGACATACTGGTTCCGCTAAAAAATGTTCCCTTGTACAAATGATATCATAATAAAGAACAAAACAAACAAATTAAAGGCAACTGTTTATTTAATGCACAAAACATGTAATGTGTTCATACAAGAAGAAAAAACTATAACCACATGTATGTTCAGTCCAGTAGCACTTTCACATATATCTATAAAAAAAGATCAATAACGAAAACAGCTCAAAATTAGCCATCTATATAAAAAATTCGAAACAAGAGAGTCAGAATGGCCTTTTATTGCTCGCACAAATACACAAGCAATAACTGCCCCAGTTTCGAAAGTAAGAAAAATATTAATAAGACCAAAAATATCATTAGAATCAGTTATTTTTTCTCAAACTTGGCAAAATAATGTTGGATGAAAAGTACAGGATAATTACTTTGGACAGGTCTTGACTTACATGTCTCCGAGAAATATTTCTTTTTCGAAATGAAATTGCAGACAAAATGATGAACAACAGAAATTTAACAATCCTTGAATTTTCATCATAAATGAGGACCATAATGGCTCTACTTCGCTCACCTGAATTAATAAACTTACAGTACAGTGAAGAAAATCTAGTCTATACAAAATTTAAATCAAATTGTCAGAGCATTAAAATTTTCAACAGGTTTTTATTACGAATAATTGGTCTAAGGATACAGGATTTAGGTACATCTTCATAATGAATAAACATTTTCACACAATCTTTGTGTAAAATATAATTTCAAAATCGAAATACAAATTTTGACATGAAAATGTTTTATTTTGTTACTTAATTAAACAAACCTATAAACAGTTTAAAAAGGGGGAATCCAAAAGGATAGTTCGTAAATAGGCTTATCAATTCAGGCATCATCACATTTTTAAGATGTTGAGTAACTTTCGGATGGACGTTGAGTGTCCACAATTTGCACTTTTCAAGTACTTCACAACACCAATGCGAATTAAATAAGAATCATTTATTAGCTGGAAAGTATAAGGTTATGAATATTGCATTCAATTTTTACATTTAATTCGAGAAATTTGCTATGTAAAACGTAACATTTCGTACATCATAAGATTATTTTATAAAAAGATTCCTTTCATATTTAACTGAAGGATGGATTTTGTCACATAAAAACAATAAGTTTAACACAGCGAGTGAAAAATCTATTTATTGAGAAGATATTTCTTTTATTTTAAGTGACTACAGAATTTACTGAACAATAACAAACTTTTCTGTAAAAAAATAAATCATTTGCGAAGTCCTTTTTTTTTCTTTAACTGTACTACAACAACAAACTTTTCTGTAAAAAATAAATCAAAGTCTTTTTCCTTTTTATTACCGAAGTAACCTAAGTTAAACACAAACATGCCTTGAATAAATATTAAGCCTAACAATGTGTAAAGCAGATATGAGGGCCATGCTTACCAGTATACAGAATAAATAAATAAATGATTAACATCTCAATCTTTACAACAAGTACACGATGATGAAATAAAAATCCTACTCTATATATCTGCGTCTAAAGAACAAAATAAAAGTAATTCAAGAAGAAAAAAAAATCACAACACAAACACATCTGATGTCACCCCCTCACAGACTGATTTCGATCATTTCTTTTACAGAAGTCAGTTTATATGTGACAAATTAATTTAGCAAATACACAGAAACTCCCTGATACATCTGTTCTGTTAACACAATATCGTAATTCCAGCGTAAGAATTTAGATTTCAAAAATAAGAAGAAAAAAATAAGCTGTGAAAATTCATAAATATGGAGGAGAATCAAGCTTTTCTTATAGTATAAATAAATGAGCCGCGTCATGACAAAACCCAACATAATGGGTTTGCGACCAGCATGGATACCAGACCAGCCTGAGCATCCGCGCAGTCTGATCAGGACTCATGCTGTTCGCCTATCAGTCTCTCTACTTGTAATAGGGTTTGTAAGCGAACAGCATGGATCCTGATCAGAACTGCGCGGAAATGCGCAGGCTGGTCTGGATCTATGCTGGTCGCAAACGCATTACGTTGGTTTTGTCGTGACGCGGCTCGAAATGAGTATTCACCAGATTATATACATGAAATACATGAGTTGATTTGTTCTGAAAATTTTAATAAAAATCTTGAAAAATACAGACATAAATTGGTAGGATTTAATTCAAAGAAAACATTTGATATGGGGGGCTTTATAACACATAAAGTGGCAGTTGTGTTATATACATTTGTATATATAACTAACCTTCATGATATAATAATAGAATAAAATAAAAAAATAACAATCAAAACAAAAAATTAACACCTAAACAAAACACTGTTAAGTCACCTTTTATAACATTTCACAGTGACTAGAAAAAAATAAATTCATTAAATGCTTCAAAATTTCATTCAAGAACAAAACAACTAAAAAAAATAAACAAAACATCAGTTATGGCCCTTTACCACTGATTTGAGTACCTTCATTTGCAGACCAATTTTGGAAAAGTTTCAAGATTCGAAATTATGATTACGCAAAACTTGCTTCACCCTTGGAAGGTCACATGATAAGAGGATTAATATTTGAAGATCTATATCACATCATTTTCATCAAAGGGAGTTAATTTCTGAAACTTATTTTAATGAACTTTTTTCCATATTTAGAAAATATTTCTAATCCAAGGGAGCTAACTAAAACAACTTTTATCTAAATAACAATAATTATCTAAATTTAGACCACAATTTCATCCAAGGGAGTTAAACTCCTGAAAAAATAAATCTTTATTAAAGGGAGGCAATTCTGACTTAAGTTTTTCACAACCTCAAATAAAACTTGAATCTATTGACAGAACAATTGATACTCAAAGAATATATTCTTGGATACATACATGTATGCATATATTCCGGGCTGTCATGATTAGTTTGAATTACATTTAATATGTAGGTTATAATTGTACCAATTACAGGGGATTTCACTGAATTATTTTGTCCGTAAACAATGAAGATGCACTGATCTTACAAGCTCAGAGAGTCTGAGCTCATAAAAAGATAACAAAAGTTCAGATTCATACATACATAGCAATTTGACCCATATACATTTCGTTAATGAAACATTGTCAATAAAAAATGAAAAAAACATGCAATAATAAATAAATGCAAAATTGAACTATACAATGTAAATGATTTTTGTTAAATTCATATACTAAATATCTAATGTTTAAAAAATAAACAATAACACGAAGAATAGCAAACAAAAAGCTCAACAAAAATTTGAAAAACATTCAAAACAGAATTTATCGGACATGATCTTAACTTGAATTTATACAGACTTCATTTGCATAAAAGCAAAAGGCATCATGAAAAGGCATCAAATCTAAGAGAAAACTGTCCACAGATCTTTGCTCCATTTGGATTGAATCATTAGTAGATTGGACATAAATCAATATTTGCAGAAACTCATTTGCTACCACCTTGTTGAAGCTATTACAAAAGCACATTATGTAAACTTTTCAGCCGATTTTCTCATTCTTAAGGTGTTTCAAAAGCATTTGCCCTATATTTCACAGCCAATTAAATTGCTAGAATATTTAGAAAAACAAAATTAGCACTAGACATTAATTTGAGTGATTGGCAATTAATTAATGTGGGAGGTGCTGACATGAAAAAGGAGGAGGAGCTAATATAAAGCCAGATAGTCTCTAAACTTTAAGTCTTTAGAATTTATAAACCACATCAATTCACTATGTTTCCTTCCATTTGACTATTTTTGTCAGTGTCCATCTTTTTAGACCCATATACATAAATGTTATATAGATTTAGTAAGTCAGAGTTTGAGGAAGTTGTGTTCTCGCAGACATATTAATCTACACATTTATTTACACAGCATATATACATGTTATATACAACACAGCTTCTTCTGTACAAAAACTGCTAAATTGGCACTACTGGTTATTTATGCTTTCTACCTGTAAATAAATGAAAAATGACAATTAACACAATTCAAAGTTATTATTTCACCGGTTCAGAAAAATTGCTTCAATGGTTCAGAAAAATTGCTTCAATGGTTCAGAAAAATTGCTTCAATGGTTCAGAAAAATTCATCAACAATGTACAATTATGCAATACTGTAAATGATGGTATACAATCTGAAACCAATTATTTATTATTATTTTTTTAATTTTAAATCAATTTTGTTTCTGTTATCATTCAATGTCAATAATCCAATATTTTATATGAAGTATTTTCATCATGGTATTCATCCATCAATATTTCATGTATAACAGCAATGAAGGTATGCTATAAATTATGTTACAAATTTCGTAAATTTTTATTTTTGTCGGCAAAAGCAACTGTGCAACTTTGACAGGTTGTATAGCTGTGTATAAATGTTATTTTAATATATAACCTG
This sequence comes from Ruditapes philippinarum, assembly GCF_026571515.1. Taxonomy (NCBI): domain Eukaryota; kingdom Metazoa; phylum Mollusca; class Bivalvia; order Venerida; family Veneridae; genus Ruditapes; species Ruditapes philippinarum. Next base: position 15,881 of record NW_026858082.1, read on the forward strand.
GATCTAGTAGCTCTAGTAACGTAATGTCCAAACAGTTTACACTAAGTCATAAATCATTCAATATAATTCATCAAATAAATATAATGTAAAAACTTCAGAACATAAATACTGATATTATTTCAGACTGGTAACAATTAAACATTATAACTGAACAAGATATGTTTGTAAAACATGTATGCCCCCTATCAGCAGCCAATTAGTAATGTGATAAGGTTATTATGCATGACTTCTGACCCAGTGATCAAACAATTAATAAGGGTTATCAGGTATCTACTGGTCATGACCTTAACCTTTGAACCCTTGACCCAAAACTCAATAGGGGTCATCTGCTGGTCACGACCAATCATCATCCAAAGTTTGAAGTTCCTAGGCCTTAGCGTTTTTAGTTAATTGATCGGAAACCGTTTTTACCTTCAAGTTCAATGTGACCTTGACCTTTGAACCCTTGACCCCAAAATCAATAGGTCATCTGCTGGTCATGACCAATCACCATACCAAGTTTGAAGTTCCTAGGCCTAAAGATTCTTTAGTTATTGATCGGAAACCGTTTTAACATACAAGATCAGTGTAAACTTGACCTTTGACCCCAAAATCAATAGGGGTCATCTGCTGGTCATGACCAATCATCATACAAAGTTTGAAGTTCCTAGGCCTAAGCGTTTTTAGTTAATTGATCGGAAACCGTTTTTACCTTCAAGTTCAATGTGACCTTGACCTTTGAACCCTTGACCCCAAAATCAATAGGTCATCTGCTGGTCATGACCAATCACCATACCAAGTTTGAAGTTCCTATGCCTAAGGGTTCTTTAGTTATTGATCGGAAACCGTTTTAACATACAAGATCAATGTGAACTTGACCTTTGACCCCAAAATCAATAGGTGTCATCTGCTGGTCATGACCAATCACCATGCCAAGTTTAAAGTTCCTAGACCAAAACGTTCTTTAGTTATTGATCAGAAACTGTTTTTACTTACAATGTCAAAGTGACCTGGACCTTTGACCCCTTGATCCCAAAATCAAAAGGGGTAATCTGCTGGTCATGACAAATCACCATACCAAGTTTGAAGTTCCTAGGCCTAAGCGTTCTTAAGTTATTGATCAGAAACCGTTTTTACTTACAAGGTCAATGTGACCTTGACCTTTGACCCCTTGACCCAAAACTCAATAGGTCATCTGCTGGTCATGACCAATCACCATACCAAGTTTGAAGTTCCTAGGCCAAAGGGTTCTTAAGTTATTGATTTGAAAGCATTTTTACCTACAAGGCCAATGTGACCTTGCCCTTTGACCCCTAAACCCCAATATCAATAGGGATCATCTGCTGGTCATGACCAATCACAATACCAAGTTTGAAGTTCCTAGGCCTAAGGGTTCTTTCGTTTTTGATCGGAAACCGTTTTTACCTACAAGGTCAATGTGACCTTGACCTTTGACCCCTTGACCCCAAAATCAATAGGGGTCATCTACTGATCATGACCAATCACCATATCAAGTTTGAAGTCACTAGGCCTAATGGATCTTTCGTTATTGATCGGAAACCGTTTTTACCTACAAGATCAATGTGACCTTGACCTTTGACCCCTTAACCCCAAAATCAATAGGGGTCATCTGCTGGTCATGACCAATCACCATACCAAGTTTGAAGTTCCTAGGCCTAAGGGTTCTTTCGTTATTGATCGGAAACCATTTTTACCTACAAGGTCAATGTGACCTTGACCTTTGACCCCTTAACCCCAAAATCAATAGGGGTCATCTGCTGGTCATGACCAATCACCATACCAAATTTGAAGATCCTAGGCCTAAGGGTTCTTTTGTTATTGATCAGAAACCGTTTTTACCCAAGAGGTCAATGTGACCTTGACCTTTGACCCCTTGATCCCAAAATCAATAGGGGTCATCTACTGACCATGACAAATCACCATACCAAGTTTGATGTTCCTAGGCCTTAAAGTTCTTTAGTTATTGATCGGAAACAATTTTTGCTTACAAGGTCAATGTGACCTTGACCTTTGACCCCAAAATCAATAGGGGTCATCTTCTGATCATGAGCAATCACCATACCAAGTTTGAAGTTCCTAGGCCTTAAAGTTCTTTAGTTATTGATCGGAAACCGTTTTTACTTACAAGGTCAATGTGACCTTGACCTTTGACCCCTTGACCCAAAAATCAATAGGGGTCATCTACTGGTCATGACCAATCACCATACCAAGTTTGAAGTTCCTAGGCCTTAAAGTTCTTTAGTTATTGATCGGAAACTGTTTTTGCTTACAAGGTCAATGTGACCTTGACCTTTGACCCCTTGACCCCAAAATCAATAGGGGTCATCTACTGGTCATGACCAATCACCATACCAAGTTTGAAGTTCCTAGGCCTTAAGGTTCTTTAGTTATTGATCGGAAACTGTTTTTGCTTACAAGGTCAATGTGACCTTGACCTTTGACCCCTTGACCCCAAAATCAATAGGGGTCATCTACTGGTCATGACCAATCACCATACCAAGTTTGAAGTTCCTAGGCCTTAAGGTTCTTTAGTTATTGATCGGAAACTGTTTTTGCTTACAAGGTCAATGTGACCTTGACCTTTGACCCCTTGACCCCAAAATCAATAGGGGTCATCTACTGGTCATGACCAATCACCATACCAAGTTTGAAGTTCCTAGGCCTAAGGGTTCTTTAGTTATCACTCGGAAACCATTTGGTCTACGGACCGACGGACCGACAAGTGCAAAGCAATATACCCCCTTTTCTTCGAAATGGGGGCATAATTATTGATATGGAAATATATGCTTTATTTAAAGGTCAAAATATAAAAAGAAATATACCTATTATACGAGCAGAAGCTATTGTGATCGGGTAACATAGTTCCCGGGGAAGGTACCGAACATTCCGGTTCGACCTGAAGTTCCGACGTACCAACCGTCATCACACTTTTCCATTACATAAATCTCGTCTCCTTCTAATAACTCAAGTTCATCCTCGTTCTGAGGTCTGTATGCATAGATTGCTCGGTACCTTTAACAAAAAACAAACAAATTTGATTAGCATTAAACAAGTGTAAGAAATTGTGACAAAGAGAGCCTGTGGCAAGCTTTTGAACATTTCTGTTACAAATAACAAGTAAATCTTTAAAAGAAAAGCAATATTAGATTATCTCTTTAAAATTATATTATACAGCCATAGATTTATAAAATGGCAAAATCACCCTTGAGCACACAATTTACTAAACAATGTCACCCCTGGATTTTACATTTTTAATGACATCATTTAATTCAATATTAATATGATTTAGAAATACGTAATGGTAATATCACATTGAAAACAAGAGACCCTTATTGCTAAAAGAATATTTTGTACAGTCCATTAAACGTCTTGTGCAACACCACTGTCATTTCCCATGAAACATAACCTCATTATTATATTAAAATCAGCAAATTCAAAATTAATGTATATACACCACTTTATCATATAACTCACCTTGCTATTGCTAAATCTTCTTCTTGTCTAGTTCCTTTGCTAAAGTTTCTACTTTTACTAGTCATGCTTACATTAGGGGTAGACACTGATTTTGCTGTAATGTTTAAAGAGGGTGGATTGTCTTTTCTAATTTGTTGAGGGCTTCGCTGACTTCGCGCTGAAAAGTCACTAAAACTGTGTTGTTGTGGCGATGAATAACCTCCGTTCATATGTCTAGACGACAACGAGTTGTCATAATGTCTTTGAGATTGTACGCCCTCGAATCTCTGCGGTGATATATTTTCATGTCTTTGCGATCTTAATCTACTGTCGTCCTGTTGCTGTGAAAAATGTTGATCTCGTGGACTCGTTGCATATCTACTTCCAAGATTATCTGACTGCATTGTGAAAGCCCCTGGGGATGGCTGTGGGGGTGGGGTAGGTGCTCCATCATAACTGACAGGTGACAACATCTCAGGTGTACCTGTAGGTAGTTATGATAATGTTATTTCATATCATGATTATCTCACTGTAACTATATAATAACACTAATTATAGTAATAAATTTTAAGAGGGCATATAATTATATGCCTCCATTAATGTATATTGGAGAAAATGTACTTGTTTGTTTGTTTGATTGGGTTTTACGTCACACGGACATAGTATAGGTCATTTGGCGACATTCTTGTTTTACTGGTGAAGGAAGACCTAAGGTGCCCTTCCGTGTATTATTTCAGGCACAAACGGGCACCTCAGTAGAACTAAGGACGTTCCGTAAGCTAGCTGGATAGATTCCTGACATGAAAGAATCCAAAGTCCCTGTTGGAATTTGAACCCACAGTGGTGAGGGGCAAATAGTTTGAAGTCAACGACCTAAACCACTGGGCCACGGACGCCCCCGTAGAAAAGATATATCCTTTTTTTCAACTGAAAAGTACCAACTTTTTCCAAGTTTCTTAGGGACGTTTACATGGCTTTTATTCAGACAAACATTCCATGTATATAAAAGCAAGTCACAATATTGCCATTTCAGCATTTACAAAAACTTTTATAAATTTCCTTACCTTTTAACAAAAATCATGCTAAATATCTTAAATGTACTTGTCCATCTTTCAATCTGGACAAAACCCATTTATGATTTATAAAAGGCAGTTTAGAATCTAATGTAAATATGGGTAGTATTACCCATACTACAAAGAAATTTTCTATCTGTTTCATTTTATAACAGTAATTCATTACAAACCATACAACTGGTAATATATGACGTTGTTTTTAGAATAGTTCAACAGATTTGTAAATCTCACCTCGTCCTGTCATTGGTGTCGTAATGACAGAGGGGGCTGGTGTAATAAGTGGAGTCGACGGCTCCTGCAACACTTCTACATACGCCACCGGAAATATACCTTGTCGATTCCCAACGCGACCCTCAAACCAATTATCATCTACGTTACGTAATAATGTTACTATATCACCCTGAAAAAATAAATATGAATGTTACAAACTGCAGTTTATTACATAGTTATTTCATCTAATCAGACCCACTTTAAAGCTCATATCTATTATTAATGACTTCAAAAAATGATAAACTTTAAACAATTTTACCCTGATCCTTTGCTGTTTGTTTGGTTTTTATGCTGATTTTAACAAATCTTTGATCTGACATATATATCTTGATGGTTGATTAATCTAACCGGTTTTCCTGTAACTGTAATTACTAATTCCTCCACAAGTGATCCACTACTAATCCAACAGGATATCTATTATAACTAGACCTATCACTGAAGGTGATTAATACCCCCACCAGCAACTTTTTGAAAAATAAGTAGTCTGAAGAAAAATTTCAACACAAACTATCAACTGTGTACAAAGAAATATTTCAATTAATTGTAATCCCAACTGGGGTCTCCAAATAAGCTTGCTTTTCACAAAGTTTGATTACAATATCTCATTCCTAACTCTAGTTATTGTCCGGAAACCATTTTTCTATTTTAAGGAATGGTGACCTTGACCTTGACCCCAGGGGGTCCAAATGCAATACCAACCCAGGTCTTCATATAAGCTTGCTATACACCAAGTTTGATAACAATATCTCATTCCTAACTCTAGTTATTGTCCGGAAACCATTTTTCTATTTTTAGTAACGGTGACCTTGACCTTGACCCCAGGGGGTCCAAAAACAATACAAACCCAGGTCTTCATATAAGCTTGCTATACACCAAGTTTGATTACAATATCTCATTCCTAACTCAAGTTATTGTCCGGAAACCATTTTTCTATTTTTAGTAACGGTGACCTTGACCTTGACCCCAGGGGGTCCAAATACAATAACAACCCAGGTCTTCATATAAGCTTGCTATACACCAAGTTTGATTACAATATCTCATTCCTAACTCAAGTTATTGTCCGGAAACCATTTTTCTATTTTTAGTAACCATGACCTTGACCTTGACCCCAGGGGGCCTAAATGCAATACCAACCCAGGTCTTCATATAAGCTTGCTATACGCAAAGTTTGATAACAATATCTCATTCCTAACTCTAGTTATTGTCCGGAAACCATTTTTCTATTTTTAATAACGGTGACCTTGACCTTGACCCCAGGGGGTCCAAATGCAATACCAACCGGAGTTTCCACATAAGGTTGCTATATACCAAGTTTGATTACAATACCTCATTCCAAACTCTAGTTATCGTCCGGAAACCATGATGTGGACCGACCGACCGACCGACCAACAAGCTGACTCCTATATACCCCCCCTAAACTTCGTTTGTGGGGGTATAATAATAGCTTATTAGATTTTGCTTAAAATCATAAAATCTTGAAGTAAAAGTGTTATATGAACAGTAAATAACGTATAGTAAGGCAATGGACTGCTTATATTAGTGTTTGAAAACCTTGAAAAAGTGGTTGGTCCACTTAAATTAGTGGTTGGATCCCTAATATAACAGAGCCTGCATTCATTGGATCCCTGAAAATCGAACATAATGTAAACCCTGCCTGAGTATAAACTGGTGGCACTGGCAACTTTGCTGCAATTGCTCATACAAGATAAGAAATTACCTTATTAAGGGGCAGCTCAACAGAGGTTTGTGAGTTGAACGTGTATTTGGCTCTAGCTTGCCCCTCTGACTGTCTGGCTGCTGTAGAGGCCTCCTCTATAGATGTTAGCACTTCAACATAGTTGACAGGAAATATACCAATACGTCCATTTCTCTCGCCTTCAAACCAGTTTGCGTCTATCTGTCTTATCAGGTATAAAATGTCACCTTTCCTGAATGCCAACTCTCTGCAATGCAAAATACATTATTGTTATCTCTTTAATCGGCTCAATTTCTGTTATTTGCTAACCATTATCTCTCTACCATACAAAATATAAGATTTTCATAATCTTGAATCTACTTTATTTCTGTAATGAACAAACCTTTAATTTTTTAAATGTTCATTTCATTGTTCATCAGGGATTTCAATGTGAAATTGCTAAATTTGATTAGCTAACAGTATAGGATAACATCAGGCAGGCAGAAGCAAGCACCTGAATAGAACCATCAATGGTAGCTAGAAAACTTGCTCACATAAAAGAATCATAAGTCCATGGCAGGATTCAAACCGATACTGGTTAGGGACAAGTGGTTTGAAGTAAACGGTTTTAACCACTTGGCCATGGACGTCCCTGTCTGTTGCTAGGATAAGGGGTTTAAATATCAAAATATTATAAAAGAACAGCCTACTGTATTGTCTGGTTACCAGTACCATGCTAAATATCTTAAATAAACTTGTCCATCAGTCAATTTGGATAAAACCATTCATCATTTTCAGGGAAAATTTCAAAATAAAATATTAAATACTGACTAAGTGCACTATGCAGACCATGAGATGGCAGATTCAGTCACCACCAGCAGGGTAAGAGTTAATTATCACCATAATTATACTGTATATACATGTACCTTGAATTGTGAGCTGTAAAGTTATACAGTCCTTTGGCTTTCCCTTGAATCTTGAATCCTCTCCGTCTATCCTCCGGTACTGTGCCATACTCAAACCTGTCATTTGGGATCGGAGATTTCTGCGACGGTCTAAAATAAAGCAAAGAACATTTTTAATAAATATAACAATAAATGCTTCAAGTAATGTATCTAAGAATTATTAGGGTAATATGAAAACTGGGTCAAACTTTAGTAAGATCATTTTCCATCAGATTTTCAAGTTACTTAAAATGCTCCAAATTAGGACATAATTGAAATAAAAAGTTTTGTTGAAATTAAAAAAAAAAACTTCTAAATTTGTTAATTAAACCAAATTACCTCACTTTCATTACAGTTACAATGCTCCATATGTATTAAAGTTTTATGTATTCTCATTCTTGCATAACAAATCTGTTTCACATTTCCTCCATATAAAAGTTGATGTAGTAAATTAATATAATAATACATGTATGACAATCATTATGTTGTTCTCATAAGCCTACCTTTACTTTGTCAAAATGAATTGTAGCTGTTGTCAGAGGCAATTAGCAACCCTTTAATCAACATATTTATTATAAGCCTAATTCTTCTTAATTTCAGGAGCATGCAAAATACTAGCAATATAGCAGTTCGAGGTATAACGTAAAAATAAAGTATTCTATGTATTTATATATAATAGCAATAGTGTTGATCTTTGTTTGTCAAAAAAGTTGAAGTTTAATTTTGAAGACAGCATGTGGCTTAATATTTGAAACACCCCCCAAGTCTACTTCCTAGACTTAACTAGTACATGTACTTGTGTCATACGTGCTAACATAGTTATGACCCAAAAGTAAGCCTCAAACTTATAAAGTTATAATCTCTTGTATGGCAAGCAAATACCTTTAACTTTACCCTACCTGTCTTCCTGTTTGTTTTTATTTTATCAGATTGAATTCATGCCTTTATGTCAAAATAAAGTGATTTATTTCCAGATTAATGCATTGGCATAAATGGTCTATATATATCTTTGTAGCAGTTAAATTGTTGGATTTTGCTCATGCAGATTTATTTTATTACAAAATATTATTATTTTATTATTCCTGTTTCTACAAACTATGTGCCATAAACTAAATATGCTAAAGCTAAAATCCTCATCATTTTTTATTACAAAATGAAATAAAAATAGTGCTGAAATAAAGAAGTGTTTTCTCTAACTTAAATGTTAGTAAGTGAAGTTTTTATGAAACTTAGGAAATTGATCACTAAGTAAACTAAAAAGGCAGTCTGTCATTGGCCAAAAATCAGTCTAGTATCTGCTACGTCAGAAAACTCTGCTTAACCTGTAACACATTTCCATTTTGCTAGATTATCAAGAAAGACAACTCTTACTTACTTGCTAATAATGAGTATTTAATTAATAAATCTAATGTACATTGTGCAATATGGTTAATGACAACAATATTCAGATTCTAACAAAAACCATTATAATTATGCATACAACCATATCTGTTAAAAATAGTTACCAAAATGTGCAAAATTATGCCTACAATAATCATGTTAAGTGGAATGATAGAATTATTAATAGTGCTATGCAGTGTATTTTACACCAGATGTGATAGCTTTTTTTTTAATGACCTTTGACCCCTGACCTCTGTGAACACCTTTGACCTTAATTGCTATAACTCACATTCAACACAAAACTTTTTCCTGGTCATGAACATTAGTAAAGTTAATTGAACATTTGCAAACACAAATATTGATGATATTAAGATAGTAAGATGAAAATTCTGTCTCCTTCCCTCTGAACATATGACCTTGACCTTCACATACATTTACAATACATATTTACATTGTCTATATATGGGAAAACTTAGAACTTGATCAATATGTCCTCCCTCTAGGCCAGACATAAATGTCAAGCGAGATCACTATCTCAGACATAGTATGACGTAACAGTCATGCCCAGACAATGCAAACTGCCCAATCAATATCATCAGATATACTAAACTTTAAAATAACTTAGGCACCAGATGTTTATTGTAATGAACCTTTCCCTGCAGAATGGATTATCTGGCTAACGAAATATGTTTAATAATCATTTTCTGACTAAATGCCTTGACATTTAAAGATGTTATCCATGAAAGCATTAATGTATATACAGCATGTTTTTTACAAATTGTATGATTCAGTCACAATGAAGATTCCCTGGTAACCATATTGAAAGCGCAAAATCTAAACAACTCTGAATAGATATAGGGAAAAAAGAACTAATTAAGGTATATTTTGGACTTTTTTCTTTTACCTTTTTGGTTGTTAGGATTTACAACACAATGATATCGATCTAACTTATATGGCAAATCTCAGCTTTTAACTGATTAAAAAAAAAGACTTCAGAATACATTTTTCATCATTTGGGTATAATCAGGCATCTGAGAAGAACCACCGACCTTCAGTTACCTAGCTAAGTAGCTTCATTTGGTAATTAAGATTCAAAACTCAAACCCGAGAGCGACCAATGACTTAGCAAGCAGCATTAACAATTGGACCATGGAGGCTCCATGAGATCATTAGACCATGTAGGATCCATGAGATCATTAGATCATGGAGTCTCCATAAGATTATTAGACCATGGAGTCTCCATAAGATTATTAGACCATGGATTGGTTGGCTGCGAAGGAAAAACACTACTTCCGCACACTACTAACTCTAGCACTTTGGTGACAGCGACTGCAAATGGTTTATAAAGATGCAACATTAATTAATTATTAATTTTTATTACATGCTTTTCGGTGGTTTATAGAAATATATCAGTGAGTTAAAAACTTATAATTTCACTGTTTTGAATATTTGAGCCCAGTACGTTGTTTCAGTGAAATACAAGCGTTCACAGTACTGGAAACCAACTTAATGACGTGACGTCGTAAATGACGTGACGTTATATTATTATTTGGCGCCCTTTTCATTAAGTACTAAGTTAAAATGTCTTTTTAAACGTTTCTTTGCATATAATAAACAGAAAATGTGTTTAGTTTAATGTAAGATCGAAATATATTTCACCTCGTGAGCACCAAAAGTTCATATTTCACTCGTGGCTGCGCCACTCGTGAAATATACCTTTTGGTGCTCACTCGGTGAAATATATTCCGATCTTACACTGAACTAAACAAATATCCTCTATATCTCTCTATTGTTAAAACATTAGAAAATATTATATTCACTTATTCAAAAATGCTTTATTCTATGGTGTACTATTTTAGTGTAGAGTTTAATGTTAGTAATCAAGCAAAAAAAGGGTAATCTGGATTCTAAATTTACTCACACTTGTTGTTGGTTGGTGGGGTTGCTGGCAATAAAGGTGGGTTTGTTTCTTACAACAACAATTCAATCAAAATGTGTAGAACAGTAAACTCTTGATTAAGAACAGTTAACTCTTGATTTCCCTATCTTTTTTTCTAATTCAAACTTTAATCTAAGTATCATCACCTTAGTGCAGTAATGGGTTAACTCCTATTAAGTAATATAAGGAGATACCATGTTACTGCACTAAGGTGATAGTCTAAACTTGAATTACTAAGCTGATCTGATTCATTTTCTATAGCGAGTTGATATATTAATATTATTTTTTATTCTAAATTTCAATTCTGCGTCACTATAAAAAATGGTACAACAGTTATAAATTTCCATTGCAAAATAATTAGAGTTTTTCTGTAAGTCAAAATTTTCGTCAATCTCATAACTTTTTTTATATTTTACTACAAAAATACTTAATTCTCTTTTCAAAACTTCATATGGTAATAATTATCACAAATATTACAAATTTGTAAAATTTCTTCTTTGTACACATTTTTCAAAAAACACATTTTTTCTCAAAGTAACAGCTTTAGTAAAAAATACAAAACTCAACTTTTAACAACCAAACTTTGAAACATCATATTTTCTAGAGCTTGTTTCTGAATCTAACACAAAACCCTCCTGATTTTTTTGTAACGGACTTGCCAAGTTTTGAATTTGGAACTGCCCATTTAGAGTTAAGGGATTTTAGCATATCAAAATGTTGACAATAAGCAGACGACAACGTGAATGATGAGTCATCAAAATGAAAAAAGTGCAGGCTGGCCTGGCTTTATTCTTGTATATAAAGGCAGCAACAGTTTACTGTCATCAATGCAATCCATGCCAGAAATGTTATAAAGAAACTCTGTTGTTTTTTTGTGTTTTTTTTTTATTTCTTCGCCATAAAACAAATTTCTAAACAATGATTTTTCAAAGTTTGGTTGTTTATGAGAAACAAGATATATATGTAAATATTGTTACAATAATTATAATATAATTTCTCCATAAACTTATACAACTTACAAGAGAAAGTCCGAGTGTTTCCGTGAAGCGATGTCAGCCTGCTGCTGTAAAATCTTTTTCCGCCTTTCCTCTTCGTAAATTTGTTCCTAGATAAAATGTGAAGGCATGTTATTACATCTATGTGACTAAAATTACTTATACCATGCAAGATATGAGCTTTCAAAACACATAGTATAAAATTAAAGGAACTCTACTGGTACCTAAAAACATAAAATTTGAATTTGTTAAATAGATCAGTTGGGGCACTTGAAACAGAAAGATTTGCAAAAGATAATTAAGAACAGTTACTGTACCCGGACAGTAATTGAAAATCGTATTATTGTGCTATTTTTAGCTCGATTTGAATTAAAAATGTTACAACACTTTTCAATTTTAGGTCATTTTCCACAATTTGAGTAACTATTCTTAGTGAGTGAATATTCTGACATTTTGCACATAAGTTATTGGTCTAGACCTGCATCAAATAGAACATAAATCTTGAAAAATTATTTCCAGTCCTGAGTCCTGTAATGTCAAAAAACTTCAGCACTCCCATTAATATTGCATTTTCCAAAAAATGAGCAAAAGTTGTTTCAATTTGAACCTTTGAAATGTCCCAAGTTTAAAGCACCATAAAACTTCAAGAACTTATTATAACTTACAAGTCTTCTTTTTCTATATGATTCTTCTTCTTCTCTCCTTCTTTGATCTTTGTCACTAGGTCTTTGCTGACTTCGCAACTCCTCAGTTGTTAGATGTCTGAATGCTGCAAAACATAACAATATTTCATTAAAGATCGTTCTCATTTAACGTAAATAACAATTTTCCCTGTGGTTTTTGTTAATAATTTAGTCTCGGCAAGCTAAAAAAAATTTGTTTTTCATGAAATCAGCCTTAATATTAATTATCTATAGTAAGATTTTTCGCTGCTTGAACATCTAATATCATCAATGTTTACATTCAATACTGGTCTTAATGATTTAATATATTTATAAATACATCAGTAAAGAAAAGTTGATATTAGACTGTTTCCTATTTAATAACTTTGTCTCATTATAAGGTACTGAAGACTAAAAACAACTAAAGTGAATTCATATACTCCTACTTTTTTTCATTTCTTCCAACAAGAGTCAAATGAAAACATCGATTTGGGCTAATTACAGAAACTATCATTATTATACTCATACCCATGCAAGTTTTTGGAAATCTTGAATGAAATGAAGTTGTAACTACTATGATTATGCATTTAGGCCTATGTTTTGACAGGAGTTTCTGAGCATTGTGCAAGAGAAAATTTCTAAGCTACGGCATATAGTCAAATTTGACTTAGAGGTCAAGGACATGCATTACCTTATTATCAAACCTTACAGTGCTCTCCCTACTTGCACTATAACTAAATTGTTAGAACATAGTCTAAAAAAAGTTTTTTACCTGTTTGCCTGTGATAGTAAATTACTTTGCCAAGTTTTTACTTATAAACAGGAGTTTTAAAACATACAATATTAAACATGCTAAAGTTTGCAAGCTTAAATTGGTAAATTTAAATTCATTCTATATGTTATCATTACTAAGTAATGATGGGGCCCCATAATTAATAATGGAACACATATAAAATGTTCTATTAACTCTATTATTACTGAGGTATATCAGTTTATATAATGTGACAATTACTCTGAAAAAAAAAAAATAATTTCCACCAAAATTCTAGAAAGTTCTATCTGTGCTAATCCCCTCGACTATAAACGCTTGAAATTTGGCTAAATATATATATCTAAATATATATCACAAAATCTATGATATAATCAGTTCGCCTTAAAATCAGATAATATAAACCTAATAACTTTATTGCAAACCTTTAATAATGAATGCAGAGTAAATTATATTTTAAGACAACAGATAATTTAACTCAATGGTTTGACCTTGACTTAAATTTCTAACCCTGGTGGAAGCGGTTGTGATATGATCATTTGCCACGAGTATAGAGCCAGGCCAGCCTGTATATCTGGTGCAGTCTGACCAGGTTTTATACTGATGGCTGACTAAATTTGAAATTTCATCTTGATATACCTAAAATATGATAATGGAAAGTTCCTAAAATGGAAGCTGGACAAGTCTATTAAGAGCTTCAGGTAAAGAGATAACTAGATAAACTGTACATGCAGCATACTGACAATATTGGCAATAATTTTGGCGACAGTTGAATTTCATGCATCATATTGCATCACCTTTCTAGAATTTATGCATTGGAAGAATATTAAAACAAGAGCACCGCTAGGCGGAGCATTATATGCCTGAAAGTGTTTTTTTTATTCTTTTTAAGTAAGGATAAAGCATTTTTTAGACAAGGGAATGAAATAAAGTAATACCTCCTTCAAATACCATTATCCTATGAAGTTTGAATATTGTGGGCAAAATGGAACTCAAGTTATGCTCCGCAAACTTTTTCAATTTTAAGGTAATAGTGACCTTGAACTTTGACCTTGTGATCCCAAAAGCAATAGGGATCTTCTACCCAATATGGACAATCATCCAATGAAGTTTGAATATTGTTGGGCCAAATGGAACTTAAGTTATAAAGCTTTTCAGAAAGTAAATGTACGGACGCGGACGCCAGGGGTTTACAAATATGCAATTATTTGAGATTTAATATTGTCAAAAATCTAAGTTATTCACGTAAAACTTTTTTCAGAAAGTAATTCTTGAACTGATTACAAATTAGGTTTCTTTACAAAGGAAAATATCTATAGTGTTGAAACAAAATGTAACATGTAATGCTCGGAACATTTTCATTTAACTTAATAGTGACTTACTTAAAGTTGATATTTACTTATAAGTAAATATTAAGATGTACCTAAAATCAATATCTTAAATAAGCAATAAACCCTAAAGTTTGAATTTCCAAATAGAAACTAATTACTGGAATCATTTAAAAAGTTATCACTTTGGATTGTGATCCAAATCATGATGGCTTTCTAAAGGACAATATCTAGATTTTAAATATTGTAAATGGAATAAGTAACCAATTACATTGCTAGGACATGGCGGACGCCAGGGGGTATAACATAATATGCCCGAAATTCTTTCGGGAATAATGTCTTAAAAGGTAGTGTAATGAAACAAATATGGTAAGGACATTAAATATTAACTTTACATTAGGATTTTACTTAAAGGTACCATGATAATTTACTTAGAAGTAAAATATTACAAGATTTGAGTTACCTATAAAATACAATATCTATTCAAAGCAAAGTAAAGGCTAACATTTATGAATTCACAATATTGATAATTAATATCAGGTTATCATTTCAAAAAGTTATCAATTTGGATCATAAAGCAGATAACAGAATGCATTTTAAAGACATATAGATTTATAATTATCTTATTAAAGGAAAGCAACTGATTACATGCAGGGACATCTGACTTCACGATAATATACAGCATAACTGAGTATTTGTGGCATGAAATTTCAGTATAAATTTCATCATTGGACAGAAGTCGGGTCTCATGGAGAAAGACCGTTTTTGATTGGTTAAGGAGGTGAGGTATACATTATCACTCTTAAAATGTATGAGTGGGTAGATGACTGAATTGTTCAATTTTTTTAAATGTTAAAGGCCACAATTTTAAGAAAAATATAAAAAGAAATCAAAATACTTCAAAGAATTTCCTCACATTAAGGTGTATATCAGCAATGCAATTTTATATATAAATTATGAGTCTAAATGATTCAAGTCATTCTGAGATGACACTCATGGTACCCAGGTATTGTGAATGTCCCGTAAAAAAAAAAAAAAAAAAAAAGGAGAAAAGAGAGAAAAGTAGAAAAATATTGACATCTTGACTACAGACATACTTCATAGTCAATAAACATTAATACATGTAGATTAGAGCAGAATAGCTCATGCTTAGTTAATTTGTCAGATTTTTACAAGATTTGTCAAGATTCATTGTCAGAAAGATAAAGTAAAACACAGCTAGAATAATAATAATTTCAGATAATTGTTTTACTAAAAATCATTTCTCAATAAACATTGTACATAATAATGATTGTATTAATTTGATGTGCATTTTTATCAGTATATTGTAAGATTAGCTTGTTAGTGTTACTCTGGAAATTATGCTATTCAAGAATGTCTGTTTAGCTGTTTTAGTATTAATGGGTGGGGTGTTATTTTTACATGTGTTGCCTCTATACTTACCACTGCTATCATTTATTTCCTCATCCACTGTTTAATTAAAATAGTTCATGCAAACCATTGTATTATCAAGTATTATTTAATAATGAAGATCAAACGAAACAAAAGAAAAATATCAAAGTTACTTCTTAATTAGTTAAAGTAAGCATTATTTGTAAACTGAATCCACCATTAAATTTAGAGCTTGAAGAGCTTTTAATTGCTCACCTGAGTTCAGTGTGAATAACAAGAGCTGTCCGTAAGACAGCGCGCTCGACTTTTTTATTGCTTGCCAATAAAAAAAGTTTTTGCAGTAAAAGGCAATACAAGAATCTCTGTATTTTTAAAGTGAACTAGTTGTTTGATACCCTTGAATATTACAGCAATGTTTATATGACATAATTTATGGTAAAGTGAACAAGTGGATAGGAATGAATTTTTTTAGATTTTTTAAGTTTTTTAGTGCTTGCCTATAATACAAAACATTGACAGTTAAGGGCCATAATTCAAATAAAATCTTTGACAGAATTACCTTCTCCTGGACATGTTTGGGAATCATGATTGTAAACAAGTATTCCAACTTTCAAATTAATATCTCAAACAGTTCAGTCAAAAAGTGGACTGGTACTAAAAACTTAACCAAGATTCTAAGTCGATAAAAGGCCTTAATTTTTAAAACAAATCCTTGACAGAGTTACCTTCTCTTGCGTACAGATGGGGGTAATGATGTGAAATAGCATTAAAAGTTTCAAAGCAATATCTCAAAGGGTTAAGGCAATAAGTGGATTTTACCCATATTCAATGTATTTTCTAAGTCAAAAAGGGGCATAATTCTGTCAAAAACCTTGACAGAGTTATGTCCTCTTGTCTGTTGATGAAGGTCGTGATGGTAAACAAGTATGGTCAGTTTCAAAGCAATACCTCCAATGGTTTTGAAATAAAGTGAGGTGGTACAAAAAACTTAACCAAGCTCAATACACTTTCTAAGTCAAAAAAGGGCCATAATTCTGTCAAAAACCTTGACAGAGTTATGTACTCTTGTCTGTAGATGGAGGTTATGATGGTGAACAAGTATGGTAAGTTTCAAAGCCATACTTGTAATACTTCTGAAATAAAGTGGGGTGGTACGAAAAACTTAACCAAGGTGTGACGCCAACGCCGACGCCAACGCCGACGCCGGGGCGAGTAGGATAGCTCCCCTTTTCATAGAAAAGTCGAGCTAAAAATAACTTAAAATTTGCAGATCATAACATGAATGTTACACTCGTAATTAAAGAAATTATACTATTCTGGTATCAGTGTTTAATTTAAATAATCTGGTACCTTTTAGCTCCCTTAAATACAGTGACAATATTATAACTGGCCATAATGTCGGCAGTATACTATAGCCTCTGGCAGCTAAATTCAACCAGCTTTTATAGCAGACTCTCTTCTGATAATTCCAGGTAAATTCTTAAGGTATAAATTTGAAATCATGTAAATATCTAATAAATTATTCAAAGAAGCACTAGACCTATGGCAATTAGTGACAAATGACCCAACAATTAATATGAAATACATTTGTATCTACAAAGGATGGACAATCAACGCTAAGAACGGACAATCAACGATCTTAAAATGTCATGATGAGCACTACATACTCATCTTGACATGCAAATTATAACTTATTAAAACATTTAAATAAATTAAACCCACAGTACTTAGCATATGAAGTAAAACCAAAGAAGTATGTTTAATTAAAATCACTGAAAAAAAATCAACAATAAAAAACAAAACAATAATTAAAAATCAACCAACTTTAAAAAGCAGAACACGCAACCATAAACCTATATGTTATGGCAAAGCATCACACAGTGTGAAAACAAAAATCAGTGAATGAATACCTCCGTTTATGCGTGCTGGCGGCGGGCTCTTTACACCTAGCTGCTGTGCCGCAGATTGTGAACTCCTGTTAGGTCGTGATCGGGAAGGTTTGCTACTTGGAATAGATATCCGTAACGGGTTTCGGACAGGGGGATTTGGGATAATACTAGAAGGTATCGAACCATTGGTCCGATACACTGATTTTTCATTTGTTTCATGCGTTGTATTTGGCTTGGAAAACAGATGGTTATTTTGGGACTTTGAAAGTTTCTGATGATATGTCTCGGATGATTTGATTGGTTCATTGGAGGATTTCGTCTGGCTCTGGATAGTTTCTACAACATGCAAACAAGGAAATAATAGGAACAAAACATAAACACAAGGACTCTGACATTCATGCAAAAACAGAAATTCCCTTACCTACTGTGTCAAATGAAACATTCTTTATAAAATTGTTATAGATTTCACAAAAGCAGATGCACATAGTTTACTCATTCATTAATGTTTTCTTTTTTGTTGTGCAAAAATAAAATCATTAACGTAATAGTGCACAAGTGGATGCAATGTCAATATTGGTGACAGAAAGTTGTATCTCTGCCACTGTAAAAGAAATACAACTGTTTGGCTCCTCAGAGCTAACAACTAGTTTTGGCACAAACCCAAGACCCCTCCTTAACTTTCAAAGGTCATTTCTCAGAACTTTATTAATTCAAATTTCATTTACAACTATTTGAATGGCCAATTGTTAAAATAAAATGTGAAAAACTGCATTTAAATGTTTATAAGGTCACACATATCTCCCTTAAGATTGTCATGTACAATAAATCCATTAACTGATTAACTTTCAGGAATTGAACATTCTATCGAATAAAAAACTCTTCACTGTATTTTTAATGTATGTTGTATATATGTATAACGACAAATAACTGTTATGTTATGTTCATGTCATATTGTACAATAAAATCTGTTCTGTTCTGTTCAGTATCAAAATTCTGATGCTGAAAAGTTTTTAAAATTTAGTACCAAGGGTACTATTAAAAAATTCCAGAAATAAATTTTCGATTGTCCTACGGAAGGTGGCCACGTTTTTATTCATTCACTACCCCCACCTCAGTAACTAAATTCAAACTTTGTATGGCTATACTTTTTACCTGTATAATTAGATAGGTATTTTTACTATTTTTGTTTCCATGCCATATCTAGTGGTGCAAAAAAATGAATCTTTAAATAAAACCTCAATTGCCACCTTTTTGTTTTGTTTAATACCTTTTGTAACTTAATTTAAACATTGCCTAAGGTGACCTATATAGATAGGTATTTGTACAATTTTGTATCCATGCCATTACAATGATGATGGGTGTAGATGTAACAAGCAACATAAAACACATTGACAAAAACAACATAACAGCAATAATATGGCAAAAAATATGTAATATTTGACCAGCTTAACTTATCTCATTATAAATGATACAGATAAAAGTGTCACTATTCATTATACAAAATTTCACTGTTATATATATTATGTTAATCAAATAAACAAGAGAGCCCGTTATGGCCATTCACTGCTCAAATTAACTCAAACAAACGCTTATGTTTAAAAGTTGGAATCCAAGTCAAATAGCACAAAGCTTACTATGAGAATAAACCTAATAAAGATCTTAAGAAAAACATTAAGATTATCTTTCAGGCAGATTATGAGCTTGTTGTTCTCATAAGACCAAAAATCAACAATGGACTTAGTATAGTGAAGCAATTTTGTGTTGCCTTTTTTCCTGTAAACAATTTTATGTCTCAACAAATATATACCATTTTTTTGCCATTCTATCACACAACATATAAAGCTGAACATAACAGGATAACAAAAGCATAAGTGACAAAACAATGCCCAACAGAAAAATTACCAAAATTAGCCTCAGATCTGTTAGTATGTATTTGTTTGTCTCTAGCCTTGTTTGTCTGTATGTCTGGCCGCATTCTAGGAATAGTGCTGTATCCCACTCCTTCAGCTGAACTAGGATTCAGTTTATGGCTTCTTGGTAAGGTTAGAAATTTCTTAGACACAAAAGTATCACTCATTTGATCATCTGACTCAACAATCTTATTTCGTTCAGCATCAATGTCATTAAAATTTCTAGTCTTTGATTTATCAATAGCACATTTCTTAACTTCTAAGGAAGGTATCCATCTATTTGGACTAACTGTAGTATCTGACCCGACAAATGTTTCAACATTCGGTAATGTAACACATCCATTTCTATTGCTGTCATTTTCTTTATTCCACTTTGACCTAGAACCTTTAATTTCTGCCCATTCAGTTTCAATTTCTTGCAGATAATTCATGGTCATTTCATCAGCAGAACAAGGTGAACAAGATGTCTCTCTCTCATCAGATGTTTTGTACATGTTTTCAGACCTCACCTTTTCTCTTCCTTTAGAGAGCATATACCTTCCATCAAGGTCATATGAATCTGTGTTTGGTATCCAAGATTGTTCAGATGGATTATCCACATTGAGCTGAATGTGAGACTTTGCGGAACGTGGACGTATTGCACCATCTTGTTCTGTAAGATCTGGCTCGGATTTTGACCTACATTGATCTAATGTATTCTTTCTGCCTATACTGTCAGCATATTTAAACCTATCTTCATTCTCATCATCAGAATCATTAACAATAAACGTGTCATTGCTGCTTACACTAATTCGCCTTTCATCCCGATCATCTCTACCAAATATCTGACTCACAACAGGTTTATGCAGAACAGGTTCAGTGGTTTGTACAGGTTTAGACAGGTACTGTGATGAACTACTCTTTGGAAAAAACTTACTAGAACAAAATTCGTTATTATTGGCTAAAGGCCTAAGGTTTGTTATCTTAAAAGTTGGCATAGAATGATGAAATACAGTCGAAACTAGTGTCCTTGGAGGTCCTTCACTTGCAGATAGTGGAGCAATAGACATTTCAGAAATCACATGACCATTATCTTCATCAAAATTTTTCTTCAGGGAAGAACTGTCTGAAAAACTTGAGTCAGTGCCAGGAACAAAGCGATTCAACATCAAATCTGGTGTTGTTTTACTTTTTGGTAATAACTTTCTCTTCTGCATAGGACTGTTCATAGTTGTATGAATATCTGAGCATTCTTTATCATTTTTGTTTTCAATCTTAGCTACTACATCTTTGACACTTGTTTTTGGAACAACATCAGTTGTGCTATGTTTGAAAGAAGTTGTATTTACCAAACTGACATCTGGAACACTTTTAGTTTTATTTAAAGAGTACATTTCTTTTGGTCTCATAGTTTGCTGTCCTGTGTTTTCAGACTGTGGAAATCTCTCATTGAGCAATGATTGGTGGCCCATTTCTATTGGCCAATTATTTTGGAGTTCTGTATTAAAGAATCTATCTTGTGATGCTTGTCTGCTAATACTTCTGTCTGCTGCTGTAACAGTGTAACTGCCATCTGCAGCTCTCTGGACGATGAAGTTGTCATTTGATCGTCCCCTTGATAATCTGCGGACTGGTTCATCTAAATTTGCAGTGGCTTTATACTGTGGATTCTCAAGTGAGTTATAGATATGTAGATTTGATTGCATTGGACGAGCAACAGCTTCTGTGGCAGTAGCATGACTAGCAAAGTCATGTGGTCCTGACATTATCTTTGGATAAACCGGAGGTTTCTGGCTAACTTGCCTTGGCACAGGAGTAACTTCTGCTACTGTTGGATTTGACTTTTTTGGGAAAGAATGCCTTGAAAACAAAGCACCTTTAAAAGAATCTGATCGCTTATGACCTTGATCTGTACTGTCTGCAGCAGACGCATCTTGTAAATGCTTTGAATAGGGAGCTGAAAGTGATCTTACATGAAGATTATCAACTAAAGAACAGTGTTCCTCCTTATTTTTCTGTTTCTTTGCTTCCACTAAAATCTCATAATCATCAAGTTTCTCTGGAATGTGAGTTCCATACAATGGTCTTGTCAGTATTTTAGGACTACTTGCAGCTCGTTCCAACTTCTTTTTAAACTTTGATGTATCAGTAATCTTTTGTTTACCACCTTTTCTGCCTTTCTTTAGTTTCTCAGCATTCATTGCATGTCTAAAGAAAGAATTCTGTAATTCATTATCCACACTTTCTTTTTCCTCCTCATCTAAATGTTCATAAAATTTCTTTAAATCATTTAAAGACTTTCCTTTCCTTTTTAAACCACTGTCTCTTGATGGTTTCCACTGATAAACTTCAAGTTTTTGAAGATCATAAAAGAATTCTTCATTTCTCCGGGCTTCACTGAGCTCTTGGTATAACCACTGCAATTCTTCCATACTTTGAACATCATATTTAGCATACAGTTTGTGACAATCTCGACTTTCAACAAAGGTGGGACTTATCTGAGGTGATTTTGCTTCTATGTCCCTTATTCTCTCTAATACTGCAAAGTGCTTTTGTAACTTGAGGAATTTTTCAGACTTTCCACTGGAATGTAACAAACCAGCTGTGTAAGATTGGTAAGTTGAATGATCAACCCTGCTTTTCTCACTACAAACTGAACTTTTACAAGAAACAGGCTTCGGAAGAAAATCGTAACATAACTTACTTCTGTCATTTGAAGGAGAATTGTTTTCACATTTTGTATCTTTTACATGACCTTCTGACCACTGACTAAGAGAGTGCAAGCTTGACCTTGGGGTTTCTTTCGCACTTAATTCTTCATCAGCATCATAATCCATTGGTGTTGGAGAAGCACTAGGTACAGATGAACTTTGCTTTAGAAGCTCTGTTAATCTTTCTCTTTCTTTTGCAGCAACTTTTTCTTTATAATTTTCTAAATGCTTTTTGTAATAAAGCTTTCCACTCCCATCTTCATAGTCATGCCCTCGAGGTGACCCAAGCCAAGCTCCCATGCTTTTCTCAAGAGCTAAATCTCCATGTTTATTTCTCCATTCTCTTTTTGCATCATTGTTAAAATCAAACTCATCATCAGACTCATCACTATCAGTCCTATCTTCCACTGACTCTAAGGTCTCACTATCATCATCATCATCACTATCATCATCATCATTATTTTCCACATTAAAGTTCTTACTAGTATAACTTGCATCCATTTCCTTACAATGATCATATAAACCTCCTACATTTTTACTTCCTTCCGAAATTTCTGCACTATTTAGTTCTCTACCGTCCACAGTTTTTTGTTTCTCAGTTTCAAAACTTGCCATATCTCTTGTTAAATTTGAATCGAAATCAGCATCAGTTTCAATAAACTGTTTTTCATCATTATTAAAATGGTCCATGTTTAATGTCCTTTTATCTTCAGTATAGTTATCATAATGGCCGTTACTGATATCATCATTATGATAGGACTTCAATCGCTCAAGTGACTTTGACCTCTGATGATCTATCTCTTGCCAAACCTTTTTATCAATCCCTGGATGATACTCCGGTTTCAAATCAAATTTTTCTACAGTAGTCCCAAATTTAGCTCGCACTTCTGCTTCTGCGAAAGCATCACTCAGTACACTAGCAGACTCAGGAGATAGTCTCTCCTCCTCTATGAGGCGACAGTAATGCTTCTCTACACGATGTCTATATTCTTCCCTACGTTCCTGTTCCTCTTGGTCGAAAAATTCAAACTGTAATTTTTCACAACTCGAAACATGTTGAGAGTCTGTGTCAATAAACAGTGAATTTGAACTATCCTGGGAACCAGATTCCAATGAATGTGACAAAGTCTTGGTACCTGGCCTGCTGCAGTCATTCAAATAACTCCCCTGGGAACCAGACACACTGTTATCTATATCTGACATTGTTTTTCTGCTTGTACTTGATAACTTGAATTGAGAGTAATTAGTTAAGTGTACAGCAATGAAGGTTAAATGTCCTGCTCTAAGCAATTCATCTCAAGTATCCCCACATCGAAAATTTTACTATGACTGATAAGCAAGATTACTGTCACATATGGTTCTTGTTCTAAACTAACCACAGTTTCAGTACATGCATGTAGCACTATCCATTCTCACACGATCAAATAACACAAATTCTTATCTCAAGCCTTTTTCAGCATTGCACATCTAACAGGTCAATTCATTGTTTTAGCGAATGCATTTAATATATCAATATTGAATTTTAAATGTCAAAACTTTAACATTCCAAAATGCCACTCTGATTTATCTTTTGACTGTTGTAGAAAGGTCTCTTGTTCTATTTATTACATCACAATGACATGTAGAAATAATAAAAAAACAACCTACATTTTCCCATGCAGACTGCAAAATAAAGGAAATAATATTAATTTAAAATCTTTGAAAAAATACATACTATTATAAAGCAGGCATACAACATAAATATTAATTTTTGAATGAAAATTTTTAAACATGGATAGGAATCTCCTTGGTGGCATTGGTAAACAACTAAACTTAAAACCATTTTATTAATTCACTAATTTGAATCAATCCATAAAATTTTAGGTTATTTTCAGGAATGATAAAGAGATGAGATTTAAAATTTCATCGATACATTTTTTTAAAATCTAAAGCATTACAAAATACCAACTGATGTCACCGAGCAATGAAATGTATGATTTTGATAATGAGTGATAGCAACATTGAAACTTAAGCATTAAAATGAATATGAATACATGTTACACAAAAAAACAACTGTAAAAAAAACAAGCTATTCAACAGACAGGACATATTTCATTGGTCAATGCTTTATATATGATAATGTATACAGACATAAGTTTCAAGAGGAGAAGCTGAATGACCCCAAGGGAGAAATACATGTAACTGTAATAAACCAAATTAATCTTTACTCGAATTGCCACAGTAGCACCTGCTTGCTAATTAAAATGTTCAGACCAATTATAAACTACATGTGACAGATAACATAGTTTACAATAGGAGGCTGCAAGAGCGAGAAATGTGTGTCATATTGATTTGGGGTGGGAAGTGCAGGCTACGAAATTGTCACAAGACATTAACTGGCACCCGAGTGTAACCACCGACTTTATGCAAGCTACATGTAATGAAATAACTTAAACTCATACACAGGGGAGTTCTACCTAAAGCAGAAAGGGGCACAAGGGGTTGGAAGTCAGTTTGACTTTAGCCAGTAATCAATGGATAATGCTATAATTTGAATGGCACAAATATCTAAAACTAAATAACTTAGGGGCATTTCTTCCAAAACTTAAAGCTGGCCAAGTCATGACAATGAATTATGAATGGATTACTTATGTGAACTTAATTGCAAGGCCATTCAGCAAGTATTTTAAAGTCACATACTAACAAGATTTAAAAACATTTACACATAAAATATAAAGTAACCCATTAACATAACCTTGCTATTGAATATTAATAATCACAGACAGACAGACAGACAGATGGACACTGGACAATATCAAACTTGTGCATAATTGTAGGGTTTGAATTAAACTAAGTTTACAGTAGAGTGAGTAGACTTTAACCTCAGAATCCGTGTTCATGGTTTAAGCAGGAAAATAATTTTTTGATTGTGTCAAACATTACTCTTTATCACAAATAAGTAAAACAAACATGACTAAAAAGGTAAACATGCAAATTTTAAATTTCCTGTAAGTACTTTTGGGCTACATCCGTGTGATAATCATAAAATGCGAAAATTATGTATTTCTGATATTTTCTTTTGATAATTTTTGTTTGAAAAATAAAAATCCAATGAATTTTGTGTATTAATTTGCGGTATAATCTAAAACATCTTGTATCACCATGATTAATGAATGAGTCAAATCAAGGTAAATAGACTGAAAATGTAAAGATAATGTAAAGATAAAAAAATAACAAATTTGCTCTAAATATTACATTCATTATCTCCAAAGTCTCAAGTGAACATTAAGACAATTTGTAGATAATGATTGCATGAGAATTTATTTACTGATTAAATTTACTATAAATTGTGAGCAGTGTATCTTTCATATAGAGATATCAACAGTTTATGGTACACATTGTTTAAATTGTTTAAATACCCCTCAAACGTGACTACATGTACACAATGAACTCATGAATGTGCCATTTTAACACTATGC
The DNA here is from genome assembly GCF_026571515.1 of Ruditapes philippinarum. Lineage (NCBI taxonomy): Eukaryota > Metazoa > Mollusca > Bivalvia > Venerida > Veneridae > Ruditapes > Ruditapes philippinarum. Next base: position 41,708 of record NW_026858082.1, read on the forward strand.
AGACTGTCAGAAAGATTACAATAAAAAAGGGGTTTATTTTCATATAAAAAGAAACAATAATGATAATGGAAATATGATCAATATTATGATTTATTGTACATGACTTTTATTTTTTAAGCATTTAAATGCAGTAAATCACACTATTTAAAATTCAGTCCACAAATCCCTTAATAGAAATTATCTGAATTCTTTTCTTTTTTTCCCTCTTTTAATACTTAAATGGCATGCAACAACATAAGAAGTGTGAAGTGTGATTGCTTTTTAATGTCCATGGCATCAGACTTTGGGGTATTTTTTTTTTATTTATATTTATTTATCGATCCTCAAATTGCTTCGACCCCCACCAGTAAATAAACAGACCAGCCTGCACATCTATGCACCCGGGCCAATTTACTGTTGGAAGCTCAATGTCTGTAATCTGATATCAAAAACCCCTAAATTCCGAGATGGAATGCTCCAAACTTCAAAGCTGGGCAAATCCATCCAAAAAGTTCACCAAGTTAAGGGTTAAATATTGAATATTTCATAACATCCATGGACAACATGAAATTACACACTTCACATTAATTAAAATAACACATACAAAATGCATGCTTTAAGAACTTAATACAGGGGCAATGATTTGGCGATATGTATCAGTGTGACAAACTGGGTTGTGATGGGAATTGCCCCGTGTAGGGAAGTTTTGTGTAGGTTATTGTGTGGGGACCATGGCAGTCACAAAAAAATCTAGAATTATTGGATACAATGTGACACTGCTAGCTTGTTCAGCTTTTATATCCATGGCTCTACATCATAATTAAATCATGTATCAGTTTATAACAAAACAATATTATTTTCCACTATTTAAAAAATTTGTGTAATCATTGTGACTTTTTTTTTTCTCTTTAGAAATATCAAATGACACAAGTAGGTTTAATATAGAGAGTTCAGTGCACCAATAGTAGTTACTTCTTCAAGTCCTCAAAGGAGGACACCTAGATCTTTTTTTCCAAAATTTTAACAATTCAAAATACTTAAAAAATATTGTCAATTGGATTAAATAAAGAGAGGGCACTAAAATACTTTACTCAGAAATTGCAAAAAGAGCAGTACTAATTACTACGCTGTTTGTAGCAGGTAGAAATATGGTATTTTTTTTATATCTAATCTGGAGGCATGTAACTTTAGTATACAGTTATATTGCACTGAACTCTCCATATACAAATATAAAGAAATAAAACTCTGGAAATATACTCTGGATTATTACTATGTACATTGTACTCTGTTATAAAGTATTTAAACATATAACTAACTGAAAAGTAAAGAAAAAGAAAGCTACAGGGAAACTGTGCAGGGTTGGGGTAGGGTGTAGGTGGTTTTTGAGGGTACCGTAATGACCATGGAATCGTAACTTACTTGGACTTTTCTCTGGTGCCGGTTTCTGTAAACCTTTTATCGGGATTTCTCCACCTTTCTGAATCTTTTTGTAGCTATCAACATCATCTGCAGAACCAGAACTTTCTAATTTCTTTCCAGTAATAAAACTGTGTTTTCCTTCAGTGCTGGAAAAGGTAAAATAAAGTGAATGACCTAAATGTTGTTTTTTTGTTGTTGTTTTTTTCAGAGACAAAACTGAGAAGACATAATATTGACAAAGTAAAAACAAGAGTTATGTGTCTTGATCTTGGATTTTTCACTATTATATTTGCTTTGTGTTTGGTTTTAACACTGATCTTAACACATTTAGGTCATATCTCCGCAGTCAGTTCACCTTTATCTGGCTTTCAAAGATAACTAACCAATAGTTACTATTTCTCTGCAAACGTCTACTTAACCAAAATGATTTCTGAATCCATGGTGAAAAATAAATTAACATCACACTGAAATGTACGAAATAAACCGTCATGGAGGAATTTTACCTCATCCAAGGATCAAACCAGCAACCAATGGATTACAATATACAGTAAACTCTGCTTATGTCATTCAGGGGACCACCAAATTTATATTATTATATCCGGATATTGTAATATCCCAGATAGTATATCCGAGAGGCAACCAATTTAAACACAAAGGGTCAGGACCACTGCAACAGCATTGTAATATATGTGGTATATTGTTATAATGTCATTTTTTGAAGTGGAGTTTACTGTAAATAAACAGATTATATAGTACACTTACTAAGTGCTGTACTGGCCTGGAAGTTCTGGAGGAGGGTTATGAGATCCTGCCTGCAATAAACAAATAAAATAATTTTAAAAAATATATACATATATCATAAACTTCACACAAAATTATTAAAAATTAAACATAAAAATATTTACATTTAACATACTAATGCAAAATTAACATGTTATTACGAACACAATTAAATGAAAACAACATAAACAACAAAAAAACAACATAAAACAATGCATTCATACAAACATGCAATAAATATTTCTGTAAGTTCTTAACAGAATTTCTTTATGATTTTTTTATAGAACATTTTACAGTTAAGTTCTTACGAAAGAAAGTTAGATTAAGTTCACTTATTTCACTTGATATCTATTTTAATAGGTATGTTATAAACTATTTAGAATGAGCAGAATGTAAAGAATTATTTTGAACTATATTTATCCTACATGACATTAATACATGTTAATAAATGATCAAAATTTTAAATGAAACAAATCACCGGTTAGTTACTATTATTTCTTTTTACTTCTTTATTTTCAATTCTTTACTTAATAGCATTAATTATTCATATATGTAAAAGTATAATCCATTAATTATTCCTGGTCATGCTTTATTTAACAATATATTATCTTGTTTATTATATCAGCCCTCAAAACTCATTCATTTCCAAAAATGGAAAAAATTATTTCTTTTCCATATTTCTGAAAGGGTAACCTCTCACACTCCTTCTTTTTGTTTCTTCATCATCATTGCTATGAGTCATGTTTAACTTAGAGAGGTTAGCTTATCCAACCAGATTATAATAATTACCAATGATCAAAGTGATAATCAGTTATGTTTTTTTTAAGATAAAAAACACTAGAAATGTGTCATCATGCCACGGATGCCCCCGCATGCAGCCAAAATTTCAGATGGTGCATTAATTATTTTTTTCATTTTAAGTTCAAAGCCCTTAATTAAAACTTTAAAATGTTAACACAAACCATTTTCATACAATGTTCAAGACACTGAAATTATTCAGTCTTAACCTTTTAAAAATAGCATATTTCATATTTGTAGCCAAAATAATGGCTAAAAGTATGAGTGCTGAAACTGAAAGTACAAAATTTTTCCAACATTCAGGAAAGATAAGTTTGTCTAAAATCATTGAACCACAACCAAATTCATACTTAAACTGCTTATTCCTAAGATGTATCTATATTATTTTCAAAGTGAAAGGGACATAACTCTGCAAAAAATCATCAAACCATGACCAAATTCCAACTTGACCTGCCCATTCCTTTGACATATCCATATGTCAAATTTAAGTTGAATATGTAACACTGTTGGGTAGATAATGAACAGAAACTGTAAATTTCATATTATTTTCAAAGTGAAAGGGGCATAACTCTGCCAAAAATCATTGAACCATGACCAAATTCCAACTTGGCCTGGGCATTCCAAAAACATATCCATATGTCAAATTTGAGTTGAATGTGTTGTACTGTTGGGGAGATAATAAACGGAAACTGAAAATTTCATATTACTTTCAAAGTGAAAGGGGCATAACTCTGCCAAAAATCATTGAACCATGACCAAATTTGAACTTGACCTGCGCATTCTTTTGACACATCCATATGTCAAGTTTGAGTTGAATGTGTTGTACCGTTGGGGAGATAATGAACGGAAACTGAAAATTTCACATTATTTTCAAAGTAAAAGGGGCATAACTCTGCCAAAAATCATCGAACCATGACCAAATTCGAACTTGACCTGTATTTTCTCATGACATATCCATATGTCAAGTTTGAGTTGAATGTGTTGTACCGTTGGGGAGATAATGAACGGAAACTGAAAATTTCATATTATTTTCAAAGTAAAAGGGGCATAACTCTGCCAAAAATCATCGAACCATGACCAAATTCGAACTTGACCTGTATTTTGTAATGACATATCCATATGTCAAGTTTGAGTTGAATGTGTTGTACCGTTGGGGAGATAATGAACGGAAACTGAAATTTCATATTATTTTCAAAGTAAAAGGGGCATAACTCTGTCAAAAAGCATCGAACCATGACCAAATTCGAACTTGACCTGTATTTTGTCATGACATATTCATATGTCAAATTTGAGTTGAATGTGTGCAACCGTTCTTAAGATAATGAACGGAAACTGATGATGACGGAATGACAGAATGACGGAAGGACGGAAGAACGGAAGGATGGAAGGACGGAAGGACGGAATGACGGAACAGGGTAACACTATATGCCCCGGCCATTACATGGCGGGGGCATAATAAAAATTTTATCAGTTTGAAATAAATTTGTGACACATACTGGGTAATGCTCCTTCTCAAACTTCTCATATCCATCTAAACTTACAATATCGGATCCCTCTCAAACTGAACTTATCATATTATGATATGCATGTAAAATCATAATCAGCTCCCTCTCTAACTTACTACATCAAAGGGGAGATGATTAGAACTCTTGATTAATTAATTTTTTTTACCTTGCTGCAACAACAAAAGGACAAAGAAAAAAACAACACAAAAAAACAACAACAACACCTTCTGTTACAAGTATGTTATAAAAAACAACAATAATTCCCAACAGTATTTCTACAAAAGAAACATCTGAGAATCAAACCCACATCTTTGCCCCAACATCTTTGCTCTCTACCACTAGAATTACTGTACTAAAATGTATCTCTAGTTAAAAATCAAAACAAAAGGACAAAAAGCCAGCTTCTCATGCAAAAAAATAAAATCTAACTTAATGAGAAGGTGCAAACAAGCAGCAAATATCAGCAGAATGACTTTCTTTCCTTTAAGAAGTAGCACATGCAAGATTCAATTCACTGTGAAGGTGTAAGACTAAGCCTTCGGGCAGTGAATGAAATCTTCTTTGCTTCTTATATTATAGCAATTCTTATGTGTGAACATGCAAGAAGCAGCAATTTATGAAACATATGATTTACTCCTCAGCCTGTAGCAGTTCTTCTTGTGCAATATTCTTTATACAATATGCTGCAAGAAGCAGTTATATTTTAACAATGACTATTAAGTAATTTGACTTTACTTATCAGATATGAAAAGCACAAAAACTGTGATTGAAACATATTTAAGTAGATTACATATAATAACATTCTATAAAATGTTTGGTTATTTCAAATACAAATAAACAGACAATTCATCGTTTATTTTCTGGTTAATATAAAAAATAGGTAAAGAAAATATGACAAATTTAGACTAGGAATGTTAAATGATTAAATGGAAGTTTAAAATTGATAAGGGAGTATAAATCTAGTATATCAAACTAGGCTGTGATTCTAAAACTTGTCATCTCACTGCAAGATTATCGTAACAACATCTTAATAATGATGGAATTACGATAGCCTTGCACTAAGGTGACACTTTTGTGATCTCTACGGTTATGGGTGTGAGTGCACTGTGTTGAAGGGAAGTAACTCCCTAAAGAGTACTTTTAACCAGAATATATTGTTACCTCCCTTTAAAATATATACATACAATAGTGAAAGTATTTCTTTTTCCATTTCCATATACATATATAAGTTTTAATAATAAGATTTCTACAATTATAAAATAAAATGATGTCTAAAATAAAAACAATGCCCCTTCTAATCAATATTATATTGAATGAATAAATGATATAAATAAATAAATAAATAAATAAATAAAGCTGTCATTCTGCAAAGCACCAATAGCTATTAATAATAAAAACAACGTCACAGCACACAATGGTTTTTAATCTACGGCTTTTTTTTCTCTACCTTATGTCTCTTAAACAAGCGACTTCTCTTCTTGGCTTCTTTTTCTCGTTCGGCTGGGGAAAGTCCCGTGTAGGACTTAGGTCTGTCTGAGCGTTGCTGGTAATTCAAGACAAATAATCATGCAATGTTTACATTCACTATACTCACTGTATATAACATGTATATCTAAGTCTTTATGTTAATTTATGATGATTCTTATTTGAAACTTTTGACGAATTTCATGCATTAAAAGATTACTACCACATCCCTGACATGAATTGGTAGATATCAACTAATTGCAGGCTTTACTTGACTCAAACCTGAAGCTGCCTTTCTGTCACACGAGTTTCCACTGTGATGTCATAAATTGAATAAATAACAATGTGGCAGCTCTCATAAACAGTAAACTTATAACATTATACAGTTAAATCTATTTCTAATGGTATGGCTTACAATAATATATCGCTTAGACCAAAGCTGCTGCAGAAATTCTGACTCTTACTATCAAATTGGTTGCCTTTCTGATATAACAATATCCAAATATAATTCCTGCAGTCCCCTGAATATAGTAATAAGCCGTGTTTACGAGAAGCTCATTAATATTTGCAATTATTAATTGATATTCCAACAAGCTAGCCTAGAGTTTTCACTAATAACATTATTTTTGTTGATGAAAACTACAAACAAATGCCAAATTACAATTTTTGAGTAATGATAAAAATTTCAAATCTTGATTTTTCCTCATTAAAAGTTTCAAATAAAAAAGATGCTAGGGACATGCATAAACATATTTGGTATAATGGGATCAAATTATCACTTACATACATTCAGACATGCTGTCATTTTTAACACAACATACATTCCAACTAAACATGTTTAATTTCCATAAAAAAACTACAAAAAGGTCACATATTTTATATCCAGCTTGTTCAAGAACAACATTTGCTAGTATTAAACCTTGACCCTCTTTTGTCATTGAAACAATGAACTTGTCTCGTTTTAGATTTAAGGAACTTTCCATTTGTCAATTTTAGGGACGGCAATATCTAGATGTACTAGCATACTGAACAGTGGACTATATGGTCAGGACAGCTGTCATGGCTCTCCTCATTGAACAGCGAGTGAGCAGTGAGTCAGAGCTAAAATGGATGATGCTACCTGATGCATGACTTCTAATACTGTGCCTGCTCTATTTGCAGCTAGCACTAAATGATAAATAACATTATTGCCCTTTTAATTAGCAGTTTATTGAACAATAAAAAAATGAGCATTTTTTACCAGAATTAATTGGAAAGAGATGCTGGATTAAATTCCTGGCTGATGAATAATTAATATACTAGTAGCCATAATGCATGCTATCAATTGAATTCTATACAGCAGAAGCATGTATTCCCTTAGCTATAAAGTTGCCACAGCCCCAGAACTCAAGACATAGCAATCAGCATACTTCTTTAATTATCACTACATTTTGAATGAGATATGTTATAAAACAAGAGCAATAACTCTTGACACACTACTTTTATGATAACAAGAGTTGCAAGAGATATTGACTGAAATTGAGTAAATATTCTTTGACCATTAGTACATTTGAATGTGATATTTACTTAAACATGGGCAATAACTCTTTCAAGACTTGCAAGTGATATTAACTTACACAAGGGCAATAACTATTGAAATACTTTTGTTATAACAACTAGACATAAATGTTTGCATGTGATGTTTACTTAGTTATGGACAATAACTCCCAATATACTATTTTGATAAAAACTTGCAAGTACACATATGACATTTACTTAGTCAAAGGCATTAACTGTAGCAAATACAGGATTTACATTCTGAAGCTATAGGAAGAATATTTGATGACTGTGATACTGTGTGTCCAAAACCTAGATGCAGTCATAATATCCCAATGTTGATTGCTGAGATTATTAGATTACACAAACTTGTAAGGAGACATCACTTAAATATTGCTGTCAATGACCACATCTGTCACTTAAATAAGACTTAGCTCATTGAATGCCTTACCCAGACTCTGCAAATAAATCTGATCTGAATGCTAATTGATCATGCCAACAATATGTTACAGGCAATTAACCTTTCTTTCCACAACATTTAATATGGACAGTAACAAAATCTCAACCAAAAGCATGATTATGACACCATTTTCACTTAAAGTTGTTTATTGTAACAACATTGTCATTTTTCAGGGGTTTTAAATGACTGGTAGGCAGGTAAATACTCCTGCATGTTGTTAAGAGTTATCCTTTTACTTCTGGTAATAATACTTAAACATTTCTTCCTGGCTAGTTCTTATATACCCACTTGCTTTAGAAATGACCAAGCTTTTCTCAAACATAATGTTACCACTGTATATTTATGTACCATTCATTCAAGTCCCAGGTTTTCTACATCTGAACTTAAGATGAGAATTTGACTTTGATAACCACCAAGCTCTGGTAAAAACCATACAAGAGAATTGGTAAAACCTCTATTATATATGATCAGCATTTTCAGGCAAAAAAAAACCATCTCAATGTCAGTTGGCTCATTTCCACTGGCAGAGAAGGGAAGGATGGGGCTATCCTTACAATTAGAGTGAAGTTAACTACTAGGTGTGCTGTTTAATTGATATTGTACAGAACTTTCCAATAAATCAATGGAACTTGTGAATATTTTACAACTGTAACACTTTTTATTTGCTGCTAACAAAGGTTCATTATTCACTGCTGACTGCAATTATTTAAATCTACCGTCTAATCATGGTACAAAACATATTACAAAATAGAGAGAAATAGAATCCCTAAAGAAAGTCCAAACTGGCAAAATTGAAAATATTGCAGCCCGGTTTGACTGAGTCTTTTTATGGACAATACTGGAAAGGACAAGCTACCATCCACGCACCCTAGCACCTGCTTAAGCAGAATTGAACATTTAACATGAAATGGCAAAATATATATCATAAACCATGTTTTTACAAAGAATATCAAAATAAACCCAGGTGACCATTGCATTGGCGTCAATGCTTCTTATCATGCATTGAGGACAAGCAAAACTATGTAAGAGTAAAAACAAACAGCCAAAGGATAGGTTTTGAAAAAAGATCACCTAGGCAATATAGTTTATTGTGGGCAGTTCAGAGCAACTATATTGTTCATAAAAAGTGATGACGGTTGATAACCAAACAGGAGTGCATGAATATTATGACAATACCTGACCATCAGCACGTAACTATGCTCCAGTAATCTGTAAACAGGATGTCGTAGGACAGACTCATGCGTAGGATAGGACTTGTACGTGACTGTTCAGGCAAATCAATATACTGCAACTTAAAGACCGTCTTTATCAGTAGGCTTCTTTTTTTTGGTCGTGTTTTAAGGCACATAGACAGTGTAAAAGCCATAACTGTGTTGTTTTTTGTTTTTTTCAGGATGACTAGAAGACCTCAAGTGTCCCTATGTGCATTATTTCAGGTAGAAGCTGGCACCTTACTAAAACGACATATTCAGCCTCTGAAAATGACTCTGAAGTCTCAAACATAATCTAAACCCACGGTGCTGAGAGGAAAGCCGACAGCATTATGAAGTCAGCCGGCTTAATCAATTGGCCACAGTTGTGGGGGATTTGGGTCTTGGAAACATACTCACATACACCTAAATCTCTCTTGATTTAAATGTACAGGAAAATGATTGATCAATGATAATTTATGGCAGTGAAAATAATCATTGCAAAGTAATTCTAAACTGAAAATGGGCTTGTCTGATTACATTTCCAATAGTAAGATTCTGTCTTAACACTTTAGACAATTTATCAGTTATAAAACTATTCATGTATGAACAGTTGGTCAAATATAGATCTATTTATCACAGTGTAAATATTGATCATAATTCAGCACATCAATTTCTACAGGTATCTAAAATAAAAATTTCCATCCAACATATTCATCCATTTGCAGCTATGACTTTAATTAGCTAGGGTCTTATGAATAGCTAGGGATATAATATACATGTATATTAACCAACAAGAGGACAAGAGGGAGTAAATAACAAGCATGCATTTATTTTGCTACTTGGCCTACCATATATAAATAATCTATTCATTGCAAAGTAGTCTCAGGGGATAAATTATGAGATTCAATATTCCTATTTATTATGTAGAAAAACGTTACCTCCTCTAAGAATTGTCATTCATTACCAATTCGTAAGTATTGCAAGTTTTGCCAATTTTCCATCTATGCTTTTGATGTAATTTGGCCAACCATTGATTTTCAAACTCACCATAATTTTCAAGCACAGCATTGTAATCAGCATCATAATAAATAAAACCTTTCCTGCATGTGCCACCTAAAAACAACACTCCCTTAGACCCTTCAACATAGCCATGCCCAGAAAATAGAAATGAGCCGTGCCATGACAAAACCAACATTGATCCAGACAAGCCTGCACATCCGTGCAGTCTGATCAGAATCCACGCTGTTTGCTTACAAACCCTATTACAAGAAGAGAAACTTTTAGGGAACAGCATGGATCCTGATCAGACTGGGCGAATGTGCAGGCTGGTCTGGATCAATGCTGGTCGCAAATGCATTATGTTGGTTTTATCATGGCACAGCTCAAAGAATGTTGAACATGATGTGACAATAAACTTACTGTTTTAGATTCTCTAAATGCTATAGATGAGAAGCCGGGCTCATAGTCTACAATACTTCGTGGCTGGTTCCTATACACCTCTAATGTTGATCTAGCACTCGCTGGGGACCATTCACTGGAAAACAATGTAAATTAATAAATGTTTATATCATTTTATGGTTTTATACACAAATATCTCTGATAGTACATAATTTCGAACACAGAATGTCATGTGAATTTTAAATGCATTATCTATGAAATTTCATAGATCACAATTCATGACTTGATACAGATAAAATCAAGTATATACATTAAAATACAAAAGTGAGTTTTCAGTTGATGGTACGGACATATACAAAATGTGAGTAATCAATGAATATACATGTACAAGTCATTGTGACACTGACTAAAAAACATTGCTGCCTACAGTACAGACACCACAATTTTTTATTATTTTTTTTACATCAAACTAAATTACCAGGAAAATTAGGCAACTCAAAATAACAAATCACAAATAAATATATTTAGCCATCAGGGCTATGGTCCATTTGCTTTCCAGTTTCACTTCCACAGGTAAAATAATTTGGTCATTTGATTGAGGTGGACAGAAACAACAAGTGGTCAACTCTTTTATTTATTTCAGGCAAAGCTTTCTGAATAGCTGTGGTTACAAGAAACATCACAAGGAAGTCAAATCCTGTATATGAAAAGTCAAATCTTGTGTATACTTTCATTGATAAAATTAAAATTCTTGTGTACATAATGCAATTTGCTGGTGATAATTGTTATAATCAGCTATATAATGCATAATACTAACTAATTTCTAGGAGTTATTCTGAAATGCTTGTACAACATAGTCTAACTATATACCTTATATATAAATGCAGTACAACTAAACTAAAACTGTACTATCAAGTTATCGCAAGCATATAATATTCCCCTCATTTGGGATACAGGTTCAATCTTCAGTTGATTTTTTTCACAATATAAACACCCGGATTGAGAACAACATTAAAATGCCATGGTGTACAAATAATCTAGATTGAATTGTATATCTAAATGGCCAGTTTCAATATTTAATAAGAATTCGATATTCAAACAAAAAATAAAGGTGAACAGTGACTGTAAGATGTGTACATTAGCAGTACGTGATACAATAAAGGACAATGTGAAAAACCTTGATATAATATTTTCTTATACCTAGAGTTTCAAAAAGTTTCGAGATGTCAAGACAGTACAGGAAAAACGCACCTTCTATTTTTATTTATTGTGCAAAACCTCATATTAAACAAGAATCACCCCCATCCCATATATCTATATATAAACTACTGTTTTTCAACAAGAATTTCTGCAGATTTATTCACCTTGCTTGCAAAAATATACAACTTTTCTTTTTTTGAACATAAATTGTCTCATAAACACAACCAACAACAACACATAGAAACAACAATGAACAATAACAACATTTGGCCGTACCATTTAGTAAGTTTTCTGTTCCAATTAACGATGCAATTGACATAAATAGAAAATAATTTATAAATTCTTGTTGGTACATTATAGGAAAGTTGATGCTTAATAAATAATTGATCTTTGAACGCAACTCCTTTGAACTACCATAACAATTTTCAGGCCAATATAAAACTATTTATGAAACAAAACAGAACCATTAGATAATTATAATATTTATATATACCAGAATAAATATAGTAATAAATATAACTCAGAATAGTGTAAAGAATATTTTGATAATTTTCAAACAACAACAAAAAAAGAGTGCAATATAGGTAAACGTGAATTGATGCTTAAATCTGCATGTAAGCATATAGGTACATATCTAGATGTATTTTCTTTATATAGATAAATGTATGATATAGTATTTGAAGTGGGTGGGGTAAATAAATGGTCACCTACTCCAAGTATTTGATGAATTCTTCCAAGTCAGTTGGTAGGGTGCCTATATCTCTGCAAACAGTGTAAATACACTTTAAGCTCAATGTACACAAAAAATTGATAGAAATCTTTAAACCAACATTTTTACAGCAATGCAGGTCACTTATAATTTCTGATTTTTGCAAAAATTTCTGATTTTATATTGACAAAGAAAACTTTTGTTTTTAGTTACGCAAAAATTACTAAAGAAAGCAAATATTACAATAAATTTAATATTGATAAAAACGTGAGCTCATATTTCAAAGAAACTGATATTTAATAATATCATTTTAATTTTATTTATCAAATTAAAATTATAAAAACTTAAAATCTTAAAAATAGCTTGAATATTTTTTTATATTGTTACATATATTTTTCTTTTCCACAATAAAATCAAAGTTACAAAATAAATGCCATGCTTTCATGCTTAAATTATCAGAACCAGCAATCAAATTATTTCCCAACATTCCCTTTTCTCTAGTACATTAATCTTTACAAAACATCCCTAAATTTACATAATGGACTTGCTTTAAACTTTAAATTTGGATTGGTCCATTGTTATTTTAAAAGGTTTCTATGGTAAAACATTAAATCAAGCAGCCAACAGTATGAAAATCTGGATAAAGTGTGATACCTTGAAAATATTAATCACAAAAAAATTACATGTCAAAATTGCAGACTTGGAATGATTGAGTTTGTACATGAGGGATAATGAAAAAGTGCAACATCCCTCACGCCGCCTAGCACCGGCTTGAGCACCGGTCTAGTTATGACTTTCTGACTGGCTGGCCAGCTGGCCTGACTCAATGCAAGTAATTTTTGTCACTCACTAGGCACTTATAACATTCAACGATTTAATCGTAACACAAGACAAAAATAAACAATGAACAATAACAACAAAGACTGTGAACAAAGTTTTACAAAAAAATACCTGTCTCTGCTTAAAATCATTTATTACTGTTCCCAAATATTAGAATTACTGTCTGCAGGTAAAATCCACAATGACATCGATTTTTTTAAAACAAGTCAATAAACTCACGATAGGTTACTATGGCAACAGTTCTTTTCCTATCACAACAATATGTCATGTGACTAAAAGTGTAACTTTAACTTTTGAAGGATGATGCATCATGGCATGCAAGCTATATCACGTAGCTATATTTGGTATAGATATAGCAACAGTTAACGGCAGTATTTATATTATAATCATGCAGTGGAACAGTTTTAACCTGGACATGTAGAGTTAATGAAAACATTACCGATGATGAACAATATTGATTGGAGGAAATACCTGTGAACACATGTTGCCACACAGGCTGTTCAGTAGTTCAGCCTCTTTTCCAATAACAGCTCATTAAGTTGCCTAGCAACCATAATTTTTTTTTAAACTCAATAGAATGACAACAGTTGCACCTTCTTTGTAATAAATGGTATGGAACTGCCAGTTAATTTTAGAATCAATATTTTTCTAGCCCCTAGCAATTTACCCATACAGCACACATAAAGAGATGAGACATGTTATCCGAAAGATTGTCGAAACCTTTACAAACTTTGTTTGTTTAGTCAAGGTTTACTTTATCATAAGCCCCTGTCGGTTCTGAAACTGACATTCATTTCTGACTCAAAAGTTTATATGAAGAGCAACTGACAATTTTGCTTCAAAAGTTTCTTCCCAGAGAACAATAAAATTTGAAAAGGATTATTGGGATATGCCATCTCATGAAGATTTTTTCAAATTATCAAAAACAAAAAAATCAATTTAATATTCTGCTTTTTTTCTGACAGAAATTCAATAAAATGTCGTCAATTTTTTGGCTTTCTGCAGTGTCACATTTTTAATGTGTCTTGACAATTTTACTTGATTAACATATTTTACAATCATCATTCAAACCATTATATTTTATTTCAATGCTATCTGTTTGTCTTCCCCATATAATATATTTTACAATATATATAATATATAAAAATATACAACATTTAGATGTCATGCATATACAACAGCATTCACGGATTACCTGGTAAAACAGGGGTCAGACCTTCATAATGCACATGTATATACAATGTTAAAAGGGAAACAACTCTACAATATTCTAACAATAGCAGGAATCATTATCTCCCTTTACAATTTTACAAGGTCTATTTACATGCATACATGTATGAGTTTCTGTTTAGCTGTTTATTCATTATTAATTCACAACATGTGACAAAATCATGTAACAATCAATTAATTTAAGACAGCGAACTGTTTTTTCCCCCAGATTTTAAAGAAATTTATCTATTTTCATACACACAATTCTTGTTCACTAAACATTTTAACTCTATGATGTCAGCAATTCATTGTGAATACTGGTAGAATTTTTTACTTGTTCATATATGTACTAAAATTGAGTTACCAGCAGTATAGTGCCTGGTCAGACAGCATGGATGTGGCAAAAGCTAATTACTTTTGGTTCCAAGTATGTTATTGGTAAAAAATATCATAAATGCAAAATGGGTTTCAACAAAGCTTGATCAAAATCTGCTGTCCCATTAATTTTATTGAAGAACCCAGACTCATAGACTGCCCAAAATATTTTGACATCAAGTGACCAGTGAGTAACAAATTCTGTCACTTTACATCTTTACATAATTAACAATAGAATCATTTTTTGTCAATACATTATGCTATACAGTAAAATTCCTCATTTCTTTTGTCAACGTCCAAAACGGGAAATATCTTTAGCAAAATTGTTCTATTAATAATACATGTATATAAAATTCACACATATTTTTGCAATTGCCTATCATGGTAAGTAAACATAGTAACAGGAATGCCAGATACTACTGTTAGGATAGGTTA
The DNA here is from genome assembly GCF_026571515.1 of Ruditapes philippinarum. Taxonomy (NCBI): domain Eukaryota; kingdom Metazoa; phylum Mollusca; class Bivalvia; order Venerida; family Veneridae; genus Ruditapes; species Ruditapes philippinarum. Next base: position 57,008 of record NW_026858082.1, read on the forward strand.
CTGGCAACTGAGGTATAATCATTACATTTCCACACTGCCACATAAAACCAAAGATATTAATTAATTCAAAAGCACAATGCCAAATGGGGATAATTCAATATTCAACTCAAATATGCAAAACAAATACACAAATTTGGAAGAAAACCACAATTCCATGCTTAACTGACATAATAGTATGTCACAAAACAAAATTACAGGGAGTGGCGGCCTAGTTATGGTTAAGGTGTCTGCCTCTCAACCCAGGAATCATGGGTTCGAGCCCTACTTGGGTCACAATCATGTTTCCTTATAGGACACCAGTACTGGTTAGTTTTGAAAGTAATGAATTTAAGTTGCAAGAACAACTGAGCTAAAATAAATTTGTTTAAATCAATCAAACAATGGTTCTAGACACATTAAATCAAGAGAAAGAGTCAAATTTAATCAACCAATTAAATCAAACAAATTAACTTTTTTGAAAATCTAATGAGGAATTTAAGGTTGCATTAAAAAACTAAATGAAAAAATCTTTTGAAATTATATAGACTATTTGAAATATAGATATTTCATTTTAATTAAATGTAAATAATCTTACATAGTCCTGTAAGACACCAAAATGGTGGCATAGTTGCCCACAGAAAATCCTTGTCTAGCTTTCTTCAATAAATACCTATTTAACTCTTAAACATTATGTTTTTGCCCAGCAGTCCATTCAAAGTTTAAGGGATTTCAAGATCAAAATACAAAAATTGAGCTACCAACAGGTACTGAGCCTAGTTGGACAGCACTGGTGGCAAATACTTATCATTTTTGATTATAGCAGGGTAAGGGTTAAATTCATAAACTGTTGATTCAAACACAAAATGGTGTTGATTAAAACACAAAACGGCGTTGACAAATACAAATGTAATGGTTCTTTATGATCATGTACAATAAGACAAATATGGGTGGAGAACAAAGTTACTTTTAAGCCAGTACATGCATGTACATTTATCAAACATTAATTTTGTCATAGAGAAAGCTCTCGTAAGATTGGATTCCTTATACTGACCAAATTTGAATGAAGTCATCAAATGTTAACATTCAACATTTCATAACTTTTATCAACCTTTGAAAGACTAATTTTGTTCTGTAATGTGTGACAGTATAATATATTTAATAAATTTTGTACAGAACATATAGATATTTGCAATGAGTACTTATTGCAAGTCTTGAAGTCTGAAGACCAACATGGGTGCGCAGCAATCAGGAAAGGTAGCTCCCACAAAAATTTGATGCACTTGGTATATGTAGGTGTACCAAACATTATAGTTTACCTGTAACATTTACAAAACTGACATGAACAATTTCAAACTTACAAAGCACGAGCAGTTTTGCTGACATTGGATGTACTTTTACTCCTCATCTTTGACCTGTATTCTGGTTCAGAGAGGTAGCCTGAGTTTATGTCACCTGAAAAAAAAAAAAAAAATTCACATTTCATCTTTGACCTGTATTCTGTTTTCGAAAGATGTACATGTCTGTGTTATGGAAATTTAGGGAAAATCAAATTATCAAATGAAAACTGACATGTAAATTCTGTATAAGAAACATGAAATTCAAAGACTATATTTGTCTTTTTGATCCACACAAATCAAAGGTCATTGGCTCAATGTTCTTGACAGTACATTTTCTGCATCAGTATTTTAACTGGCAATATCATCTACACAAAACCAAATTTTCATTTTCCTGTCCTCAAAAAATAAATTACAATACCCTGACAATATGCATAGTACTTGATGAACTTAAGCATTCTGTGTTTAGCTAAGATCCCTTGAGAAATATGGCACAACCTTCATCAGGGCAATTGTTGACAATAGTTCTGTGAAAATTTGGTTGAAATCCCTTGAGAAATACGGGAGAAGTTGCGCAAAGAGGGAATTGTTTACATATGCCCACATATTCATTCAGTGACTTTCCCCAAGCTTATGAAAAACATGTTAAACAAAGAGAATTTCTCCAGAGAACATTACTGGAATCTGCTGGTTATAAATCTTTGCAAGTATATTATATGTCCATACAAATTGTTAATATGAAACATAAAATTTCCTATAAGAATTTTCAGTTTTCTAATCAGCTGTTTGTAATATAAGAATTCTGCCACCAAAGGACCGAGATGTACATTCCTAATATCATGGCCATCTATTTTGTCACCCATCAAAAGTTACCTTATGTATAATCTACCTTATACATGTATAGCAAACACCTTACACAGCAAACACCAGATATCAATAACATCTTCACTGACCAAATATCATTTAATAAATCTTGAGCACGAGGGTGTACAATGCCATTTTATATCAATGCTGGGGTAAGCTAAAGGGGTACCCCTTTTCGTCATAAAATCATCAAGTCATTAAATCTTACCTCTCACTGATCTAGAAGGTTTATCATAACTAGGTCTGTATGGATTCACATCTGAAATACATAAAATATCACAAAGATTACTACAATTTTACTTTTATAGAATAACTTCATATTACATATTCATTTGATTTGAAAGAAAAAGTGCTTATATTATTTTTTTAGAAACTAAAAATGGTAAAAGAAATGATGCAGGTTGGCAAAGGTTGACTTGTGGTTGTTGTTGGTGGTGTTAGTGAAATAGGGAGCTAAAACAACAAAGTTGCCATTACAAAAGCTTAACTCAAGTTATAATTTATCTTTCAAAACTTAAAAGTTATTTGAAATACTCTTATTTGTTCTAATTCAAAGATTACTTTTTCATTTTTCAGAATAAAATTAAAGTGGGTTCCATATATCAAGAAGTAAGAAAACATATTTTGCCTAAACAACTGAAAAAAAGAAACAATAAAGTATCATAAATTTTTGCAACAGAAAAAGAAACAGCTCTCAGTTTTCAAGTTATAAAATATTGTTCTAATTATAACTTTATTGCAGTGACATATTTTCTTATCATTTTATGTTTTAAGTCATATGGCGACTACCAAGCTTTACTGATGAAAGTACATGTAGTCATTAGGTGTCCATTCATGCATTATCTCACACAAAAGCTGACACCTGACTAGAGCAACCAACCTTCTACTAGAGTCACTAACATTCCATAAGCTAGCTGGACAGCTTCCTCAAATGAAAGAATTGAACCTTTTATGCAGGATTCAAACCTATATCCATGAATGGCAATACTGTGATATGCACTGAGTCACAACTTAAACTCTTTTTGCTATAGAGGTCTCATAAAACCACATGTAAGCTAAGTAATAAACCATGTATACAGAAAATATTTACAGAAGTAAAATAATAAATATTGGCCTACACAACAAAGTAAATATACCTTCGTTTACTTAACAAAAAAACTGAAATTCATCAAATGTCAAACACATGAGAAAAGAAAGCAAATATAACAAAATAAATTACAAAGAATGACATCTCAGAAATTATTATTTGGAATAAATAAAAAAGTTAACAAATGGTATTTTACATATAAGATACAAAAATTATTTCAATACAAAGTTAATGTTATAAGTTATAAAGTTTGTAAATATCAATCCAAGGACATTAGCAATGGCATATCTATGTCAAAGTTATTATTACCCCTTAACCTGCTAAATTTGTGTACTGGATTTTCTCAGCTTTGATTTTTGAACAAGCCTAGAAGTTTCAGAGATTTCAGTATCAAAATACGAAAAATGAGGTACAAAAAGTTAAGAGCTTGGTCAGAGTGTACAGATGTGCCAACTGGCCTGGCTCTTTAGTGGTGACAAAGGTAAACCCACTACAGTGTTGGAGCAGTACCTCTAAACACTTGCAGAAATCATGATCGCAAAGAAAAAAGATATCACTTTTTTCACTGATTCTTACATTTTTCATTCATATTTGTATATAAATTGGTGTGAACAGATGAATTAGAAGCCTTATAGTGAATTTCCGAGGGTGAAAAGGCGAGATATTTGCATTTAATCATTCAAGCGCCTTGTCCGGTATATACCGGAATACAGTATTAAGTGTGGTGCTCAAACACTCTTTTAAATCTCATTCAAATCGCTTTTGGTACCAGCAGGTTAAGGATTAATATCAAGTTTATCTAATCTTTCTAAGTTTTAAGTACCCCAAAGATTACCAAGACAAAACAAGGAAAAAGCAAACTAATTGTCACAGACACTTGCAGAAAAGTTGTAAAAATTTGATCTTTGTAAAACAATAATATATTATTTAAAAATGAACTATATGTAGAACCAAACTCTATGACCTGGACATAAATGTACATTATTTGGGTTTGTAATTCTTGAAAAGCAATGTGCTGCCTTTACTGAGGTCAAAGTGCGCCTTATTGCGTGTGCAAGGCTGCAGGTAAATAAAGAGTACACAAAAATGAAATTTCGTAAAAATTTACAAAACCTATCAAATGATTAAATATTACAATTAGCCTTTACAAAGCTGAGTTTTAATCAAATATAACAATTAAACAGTTACAAATATGTGCAACTACATGTATATGATATACTGTGGCATTATAAAGCAATGTTTTTCTCCAGATGAAAATTACAATGTACTCTGTAATAATGACACACATAATGCTATATGCAGTGAACGAAAACTAACTTCTGTTTATAGAATTATCTAAAACAAGATTTTTTTTTCTCTTTTTCTAAAAAGTCGAGTGTGAAATCAGATACATGCATATTTGAAACAGAACTAAATGTGGAAAATAAAAAGCATAGAAGATGTAATATTTGATTTACAGAACATAAAATAATTTATTGTTTACAGAAATAAGGGATGTAATCCTTGTTGACCTTGTGTAATGAACTGATTACATATAATATATGATAATTTTAAAATAAACCCTGTGTATTATGGTAAATAGTTAAAATATGGGACAAGGGAGGTAATCCCTGAAAACCCAATCTAATAAACTGATTACATATAATGATATTAAAATTAACCCTGAATATTATAGTAAATACATGTTAAAAGTTAATATAATACAGAATAAGGGAGGTAATTGAGTAATGAATGATTTTGAATGTTATATATATACGAGATTGGAGAAAATGTTATTTTTAATGATTAAAGTTATCTGGCAAAGCATCAATACCAAGTCTATCTTCTCTGTTTAAAACATTGTGCCTACAGTAGTCATGCAAGCCGGTTTTTTCTTGGTAGAAATCTCTCAATTTTGTGAGGTTGGGTTTTAAGTCAAATCATCAAACTTAAATATCATATGGCGACTGAGAATATTATCAACATTGCATGAAAAAGCTGGATAGTTTCCTATTTAACATGAAAATGTTCAAAGTGCCTCCCTGTAGGGATTTGAACACACTGCAGACAGCAGCTAGTGTAACCATGTCAGTAACCATGTCAACTCAGTCATGGAGACCCAATATGCAGTCTAATTGGACTATAATATTATGCTGTTTGGTTGCAGATTTCAATTTTGACTATTGTCCAGAACTAAAAATTTATTGTTGAAAATGACAAGTGTTAAATTAAATTCACAGCAGCTATGTCAGAGTGAAAGTAATAAAACAGAAGAAGATCTATCAACTAAATCTGTTCTCCCTCTGTCACACACACAGAAAAAATAAAAGCTTGTAAAAATACAGGTGAAAAGGATAAAAAAACAACTCAAGATGTTAGGAAGTTGTTAGAGATAGGTGTTATACACGTAAACTGCCCTGCAATGACCAATTATACCTTGCTCATCATCTGACTTGCTTCCGGACTTCTCAAAAAATACCTCATCCGATTTGTCCTTTTTTCCGCTAGGAAACTTCGCATCTCTTCTCAGGGATTCTGATACACTAGTTATTGAGAACTTACTTTTATCAGACTTTTCAGATTTGTCAGTTTTTTCCGATTTCTCAGATTTAGACCAGCTCGACAATTTAGCAGAGGATGTGTCATTGATTGCACTATGTGAGAATTGGTGGTGTGAACCAGGGGATGTTTTCTCACCACCTCTAGGTGACAAGTGTGAATTTTGCGGAGAAATGTCTGCAAGTTTAGGTGATGATGGAGAAAGTTCCGAACACTTTGATGACAAACTAGGACTTGTTGGCGAAAATGCAGATTTTGGCGATGCCAGTGAAAAGTAGGACTTTGATTCTTCCGTTAACGGTTCGCTTGTTGAAGACGGCTCTGTAACTGTGGACACATAATACTAAATCATGCAAAAATCATGCAAAGAAATAACATTTATCATACATACATAATTTATATACAACATAGAAAATCACCTAACTCAAAGTAATACATCTGTTAACAGCCATCTACACTATTAAGGTTATTTTGTTGTGACTTTCCAGTCTTACTGATGGAGGAAGATGCCAGGTACCCCTCCATGTATTATTTTAGCCATGACTGGGCACCTGAGAAGATCAATCAACCATCAATAAGCGAGCTGGAGACTTTTCTTCATTACCGAAGCTTTTAGGGAACAATGTAAATATTAAACATATTGGATCACTTTCTGTCATCAAGTAAGATAATTTTATAGTGTTAATATAACTAGAAGCAGCAACTGAGCTGTCTGACCTACAGTGTGACAGTACAATTTTTGGTACTGAAAATATTGTCTTACCAAAGCTTTCAAATTATAATGGTCATACAGTTGGTCAAATTCAAGTGAGTTGTTGACAGATGTAAAACTTTAATAGGTGTTGAGATAAGAGACTGTATGTAAAGAGAAAGTTGTCATATTCACATTTAATACCAACATTTCACAAGAAGTTAACATGCTCACCCAACATGCAACACCATTGCAAAGGCCATTTTATTTGTTTTGAGAAATTGCAAATATGAAAAAATAATTGAGTCAAAGACTAAAATTTAAGCTCCAAAGATACTGGAGGTTAAAAAAACAGTTTTTGCATTACTAAAGACAGGCTTTTAGTCTTAACCTACTGATACTTCTGAACTGACTTGTCCTGCTTGGAATTTGGGACAGTCCATTCAAAGTTTAAGGGATTTCAATATCAAAATGCAAAATGTACAAGAGTTAACAACAGTATAAAGCCTACTCATACTGCAAGGATGTACAGACTGGCCTGGCTCTTTACTGATGGTAAACGCTAATCTGACGGTGACTACTGGTTCCAACTGGTTAAAAATTTAAAGACTCAAGAGATACTAACTAAGAAAGTCTTAATTTGACAACATCAATGCTTCAAGCCTATTTCATGTAAGCATAAAGGACAAGCTTTTGAAGCACAGAGGGAAATTATTAATGTACGTAATCACAAAAGTAAAAAAAAAAAACAGAAGCTAAATGTTTGATAGATATATAACAATCACTTTTAATAACCATAACACTAGTTAAAGCGAAAATATGAAATATATAAGATAAGCAGAAAAAAATGCAAACAAAATTGTAACTTCATCAAAATCAATTAAAAATTAAATATGAACGCTAGAAATATATCCATGCCTACTCTTACTATAAAAGGGCAATAACTCAGTGAAAATAAAACTTTTGGCAGAAATAAAATGAATTTGAAATGCGTCTTAATGATGACTAGGCGTAAAAGGCACAAAATAAGGTTTCCTATGGCAGAATAAATTTTAACATAAAAATTCATTGTTCCATTAACTGGCCATAAAAATGTGACCTGAATGATTTAATGACCAATATATAACATTGAATTCATGCAAACCCACCATACCAAGTGCACAACTATACTCAGAATTTAAATTCACCATCTTAAAAATTTCAAAATAATAATTATAATATCTATTTCCTAATTTGGTTACATTTCTTACACATTCAGTTTAATCTTTCATTCAGGCATTCCTACACAATTAAAAGTTACATAACTTGGCCATTTCAAAGAATTTTCTTGATTACCTCCCTTTTTTAATCTACATTGTAGGCTTACAATGAAATTCTTACAAAAAAATTATAGCAAAAACATAATTATACACAATTATTCAATTTGATAGCAGTAACCTAAAGAATTCCAAAAAATAAAATTTTGATATGTTGATTACATATGAAAGATAAGTATTCAAGCAATCAAAAAGGGAGGTAATTCAAGAAATTCTATGAATACCACTTTAATTATTATAAAATATAAACTACCATCAAGTGACTTGGTATCATCATCATCATCTGGAAACTGGTAGGTTGGCTTGTAATTGTTTGTTGCTGAAATATAGAAAGCATAAAAAGGTCACTCCAAAATTTTTGTTTTTATACAAATGAATGTACATGACTATAAAAGAAATCGTCTCACTCCAGAAGAATGTTAGCTATTCTATCTCTAAAAGGGATAAAGTGGGTGGAACTAATATTACTCCATTCCGGAATATTTTGTTTGTTTTGTTGCATTTTAAGTCGCGATGACACTGTAAAGATCCTATGGCGACAATCAAGCTTTACTACTGGTGGTGAAAGACCCAAGGTGCCACTTTGTGCATTATTTCAGGCACAAGCCAGCACATTAGTAGAGACACCAACCTTTCATAAGCTAGCTGGAAAACTTCCTCACATGAAAGAATCTTAAGATCCTGACAGGATCAACAATTGCAGATTCCTAATATGCAATGTGTAAAACACCACAATATAGGACTCTCATCACATTGTGGTGTCCTTCCAAAAATAACCAGGCAGTGTTACCACTGGACCACTGTCTACTCTGACTTGCACTCTAAAAGAACCTGTATATCTAAATTGACTAACAAATGCAAATACAATGTACCGGTATATGCTTCCGCCAGCGATTATGTGGAAATGTATATAAGAAATTGTTTTACAGTTGTTAAATATAAAATCATATAATAAAACAACGCAGCAACAAAACTAGACAGATATATAATGATATATTAACATTCCCTAGAGTATGTCCTTTGTGTAGACTAGACTTCCTATGTCTTTCTCTCATCATAAATAACACAAGAAACAACTTCTATCCTAGACAGAATGACAATGTAAATTGGAAAGGATGATATTCGAGATATTTTACAAGAGGACCATAATGACCTCACATCGCTCTCTTGAATGTAAGGAAGAATGTTAATATTTCAAGGATTGCTAATATGACAATTCTACAAAATTTGGTACTTACATAATAACATTTCATGCTACTTTACAGAAGTTTGAGTAACTGACATGCCATGCAATTAGCTAGGAACAATTCATAGTTAAATGAAAGAGCAAAAATAAATTAAGGAACAAAAACAGCATTGATAGAAAAGTCCTAATCACTCCTATATGGGGAAATGTTAGCCGAAGTCTAAAAGGTATTACAGATGTTAGGTAGACAGACGGACAGATAAGACTGTAGATACAGAAGTAGATATAGAATCATCATATAAGTACAACATCCGGAACTTCATGCAGTTTAATCTCATACATGAGATTCATAGGATAATAACTTCTATCTGTAATATTTGATCTCATTCACATTTGTATCTTGTTTATTAGACTACATTGTTCTATATTATGAAAGAGCACTAAATTGTCATGGGGTATTAATTTTCCTGCTTTCATCAATATAATGAAATTTAATATCCATACTCGAATAATATCATAATATTAGTCAATAAAATGCAGATATTTATAAACCTATATTAAGTTTATACAGAATTTATTTTAGTTCAATTACGTAGGAAGCTATAAGCTTATATTTAGAAATCATTTTTTGCTTGAAGGATGCATGGAATGCCCATAAAATGAAATGATTTTCAAAGTAAATTATATGGAAAAGGCATTAAATAGATATGGGAAATTGTAATAGAAAGATATATAGGACAACATGGGCACAACAATATAATCATACCAGATTCTGTTCCTGTCCACAGAAAAAAATAACATTTTCTTTTTTAATTACACACAACTATAATAAAAACATGTTATAAAACAATAAAACAGGTGTTACAAAATGTACTGAACTAAAAATGTGCTTCATAAAGCTCATATGTTTATGTACTTAAATAAAAATGTGACTTCGCACTGTTTTTATGGTATCTCTAGTCAATAAACAGCATCTACGTCTACTAACACGGCTAAAGTTATGGTTCAAGGTATTAAGGTTTGCCTTGTTGAATGTTGATGCATAAAGCACTAGTCATTCTTAACCTTTTATCATCCAAACAGTGAGGTTTCCAATTTGCCCTTGTTTGATTGGGTTTTACATCACACTTTGCCCTTGTAAAATCAGTCTGTAAACCCCACGCAAATTCTTTTTCACTGCAGGTAAGGCAATACCTATGACTATTTATGGTGCAAAAAAAACAAAGCAGAATCCCTTCATTTATCCGACAATGGAGGGGATATCAATAAGGTAAAAAAACATCCAACATGGTTTATTTCCCACGCTTTTCTTCCTGGATGGAAGGAATGGTGTTACAAATGATTGAAGCATAGCGAAAACTCACTTTATTATTTAAAGTAATTTGATAACTGTTTTGCTCCAATATAACTTTTATCTGTTAAACAGACCTTTTACAGTTTTTGCTAATAATTTACAGTGTTTATTTATGTACCATGAAGATTACATTAAATTTTAACCCAATATATAAATCTTCTTTTCAACATTAATTTGCTACAGTGAACAGTAAAGTTGTGCATCCTTGTGTTATATCAATTATTGCATGCCTGTTTAAATCAAACAAAAGTCTGAAAATTTAAAAGATGAAAGTGTTTTTTTTACCTTCCTTTTTCTTTGTTCTGTGTAAACTTTTGTACATCTGTTTATACCAATCATGCTGTTTGTCTTCCTCAACATTCTATAAGTTACAAACATGGCAAAAATAACATTCATATTCATCATTCATACAGTGTTTAAATCATCTTATCACTTGCCCATAAGGTAATATTTGTCCATTCAGACATGAAGGTTCAGTACATGTACATATTAGTTTGTTAGTTTAACCATAATATCAACACAGTAAATGTTGCATTTTTCAGCTTTACTGGTGGAGGAAGATCTCACATGCCCCTTTGTGCATTTTTTCAGAAACAAGCAGGGACCAGAGTAGAACCACCGTCAAATCATAGTTGGCTAGATTTACATGAAGTCTGACAGAATTTGGACCCACATGTGTGAAGGCTAAATGAGGATTTATATTTTTTATGTGAAGACTGGAAAAGTCAGAAATAATGTATGAGGAGCTTTGCTCCATTATTGAAGCTGTTACAGTGATTAACATTATATGCTTATATAATCAATTTTAAGTCCAGTATTACTACTACTTTTGGCTGTACAAAAAGAAATTTTTAAACTTGAAATGATTCAAATTACAAGGAATATGGAAAACAAGTTGCTATCTTCTAAAATGAACTATAACTAGACTCTTTATTTGCAGAAGATATAAATTGTTTGTTTGTTTGTTTTGGGTTTAACGTCACATCGACACAGTATAGGTCATATCGCGACGTTCCAGCTTTACTGGTGGAGGAAGACCTTAGGTGCCCTTCCATGCATTATTTCAGGCACGAACGGGCACCTGAGTAGAACCACCGATGTTCCGTAAGCTAGCTGGATAGCTTCCTCACATGGAAGAATCCAAAGTCCCTGTCGGGATTCGAACCCACGGCGGTGAGGGGCAAGTGGTATATAATTTGTAAAGAAATATGGCATATACATCTTAAACTGTTGATGATGAAAGTCAAACAATTTTATGATTATAAACAACTATTCAAAACCATAAGAAACTAATCATGGGCCTCATTTTCAAACCATCGTAAATTTTGTCAAATGGTTCAAATAAGGTTCAGTTTTCAATTCATTGCTATCAAGACCATGCAAGAAGTAAAAAGGTAGTAATTTCACAGAAGTTATACCTTTCTGAACGAGAGTGGCATACCACTTTCCTCGTCAATCGGTCCAATATCTTCATAACGTTTTGGACTGCTCACTTTGGTTGTGGTCACTGTCGTTTTCTCTTCTGAAGGCACGGCATAATACGTGTCCGTATGCTTTACATCTCCCTCCATTGACTCAGATTTACCCAAATATATTGCACCTTTAGGAATTTTACCCTCTGAAAAATACAAAATTAACAGTCTGCTTACCAATCTGTATTAACAATAATACAATATAATCAATAATATATAGAGGGTCCAATGTAACACAGGTCTAAGCTGGCTTTTTTCTTTTTTATCAAGAGTAATATATATTTTGTTTACCCAGAATACATAAGGATTTTCCAGTGAAGCTTGTCAACTGTGACATGGAATTGAAGTTTCATAAATGTTTGTGCATAAAATCTTATTTATGACTGTATATGAATCAAAACTTCTCTTTAAAAATTTGGTGATTTGGTGCAGGTCAAATCAAGTTGTTATTTCAAAATTCAATTTACAATGTTATGCAAAAAAATGATCTGATTGAATTGAAAAACTCGCAGATAAGTTTACTGAGTCCTCTTTTAAAATCTTCCTATGCAATCTTGAAAATACTGATATTTAAGGACCTGCCCTCAGTCCTAAGATAAAACCATTATGCTCTGCCCTCAAGCTGAAGATACTGATATTGTAACCAGCCCTCAGCCTTAAAATGCTAATATTATGACCAGACCTCAATCTAAAGATACTGATATTAGGACATTTTATCCCTTCATCTGATAATGCTGATTTTATGACCAGCCCTCAGGCTGAAGATGTACATGTAGATTTTGTGAACAACCTCAGTCTGAAGATCCTGATATTGTGGCCAGCCCTCAGACTGAAGATATACTAATATTGTGACCACAGCTCTCAGACTGAAGATACTGATATTGTGTGCAGCCCTCAGTTGGATTATGCTGATATTTAAACCAGCCCTCAGCCTAAAGATACTGATATGTGACCAGCCCTCAGATACTGATATTGTGATCAGCCCTCAGTCTAAAAATTCTGATATTATGACCTGCCCTCATTCTGAATGTATGGATATTGTGGCCATCCCTCAGCTTGAAGATACCAATACTGTGACAAGCTCAAAGTTGGAAGATACTGATAATACAACCAGCCCTCAGTCTGAAGACACTGATAAACATATGAAATTACCAGCCCTTCGTCTGAATACAAATGTTAGGGCCAGCCCTCAGTCATTTTAGTATTACAACTGGTCCTTATTAAATATCAAACTTTGGAAAATGCATGCAAAGATATTGTTCAAATTAAATATTTACAACAATGTGACTAAACTAACTAAATACACATGCATAAATAGAAATTAGCATAATATACACAAAAACCATGCAAATATATAATCTAGCACATACCATATTTCTCTTAATCATCAACTTGGGCAGACGACATATATCACAGACAAGATGGTGTCTAATGAGACATAAGATAAAAGATAAGAAGGCCGTCATGGCCCTTTATTGCTCACCTGAATGTACCTTAGCCATTCAAGAACTTTTTCAATGTTCACAGATGCTGTTACCAAAAATTGGTAAATATTGGTAATGGTAAATTTATGCTTTTTACTCTCTTTTTTTTTGAAATTTTGAGAATTTTGTAGCATTATTTAATGAATCCTTACCCTCTGTCACTAAGATAGGATCTCCAACAAACTCTATATCTTTTGGGTAACCATTCTCTGAAACAATACATGCATTTAAATATACAATACACTCTCATGCATTATACAGGTGGCTTCTGGATAGTCTCTATAATCTTTCCAGTGAAACGGTGGGTAAATGTAGATAATGTGTTTTTCATGATAAACAACAAAATATAATCTAAATACAAATAATAATTCATTACAATGATCCTGTATTACACACCTGCACACTAATGGGTGCAAGAAAAAAATGTGGGAAAATCTGAAATGCTTATTTTCCATTGGTTTTATATAGAAACAGTGTGTTTTCAGAAGTAAAAAAAAATCGGAACTTACGGTAAATGCCTGAAAACATGTATTTGTGCATGTCTTGTACAATATTCATATTCTTAATACCCTAACAACTCCTGTACCAAAACAGTTCTTGTACCAATAAAGACTAAAGAATGAAACTTTGCATGATAATATTCAATCTCTAAAACCATTTCACCCCAGAAAAATTTAACTGTCATTAGCATTTTCCTTTTTTTGAAAGAATTGTTTTTTATTACATTCAAAGAATAATTATATGTGTTATCATAAGAAAAATGGCAGGTGGCTTGACCTTGGCAGGATCTTCTATGACCTTAACATTGCACTCAATGAAGAGTTCTTGTTTTTTTTTTTTCCTTTTCTTTTTTTTTGATAATGTGACTTAATTATTTTGAACAATATAAGCCTGAGCTGATTATTTTTGACAATAAAACGCCAAAGAGATAATTAAGTTCAAACTGAAGATGCCTTGTTAAAAATCCATACAAAACCTATTTCTTCTATAGAAAACTTCCTGCTAAACATAGATAATTTACCCATCTTAAAACTTTTCATCTTGAGTGTTACATGCTTAAGTGAACTTAAATTTTCAAGTTTTTCTTTTATTGTTGATTGTTTCTTAAGGAGTAAAAAAAATCATATTTCACAGGTTCCTACGCTACATTTGCTCTGTCTTGATGAATGTATGTACAAATATATACATAACATGCAGTGAAAGCATTCATATGTAACATATGCTACATTAAGATAAAATTTAAACAACAATGATAGTGTATTTCATTATATTGTGCATGGGGAAATACAACATGCAATAGCATAAATGAGCCGCGCCATGACAAAGTCGACGTAATGCGTTTGCGACCAGCATGGATCCAGACCAGCCTGCGCATCGGCACAGTCTGATCAGGATCCTGATGATGTCCGCTACCAGTTTTTTTAATTGTAATAGCTAGGGTTTGTAACCAAACAGCATGGATCCTGATCAGACTGCGCAGACGTGTAGACTGGTCTGGACCCATGCTGGTCCCAAACGCATTATGTTGGTTTTGTCATGGCACGGCTCAAATGTCTTATTCATCATTATTCATCATGAATCTTAATGAACAATCAGGTTTTGAAAATGAACTACCAACTTCTGCATGATTATAAAAACATAAATTTAACGTTGTGCTATTTGGCATAAATGACTGAGCCATTCAAATATCAAAAAATTAAAAAGCCAATTTACAAGATCATATTTTCAATATAGTGATTCTTTTTTAACATTCAAATGTAATTTGTGCTCATTTGGTAAAATTTCTCTTTGAAGGTTCCTCACAATATCTAATTTCCATTATAATTCAAGCAATTTAATGAAAAGTCAATAATAACTTCATTTGATGCAAAATAAATATTGCTACAACCTTGAAAGCATTAGTGAGGTCTTCCAATTTTTTAGGATCATTAACCTAATTACCCTACTAAATATAAATAATGGACTTGCCCTCCTTTAAATTGGACTCGTCCACTGTAAATTTTAGGGATTTCAATATTATTTAAACCTTAAAATTGAAATCAGAGCAGGGTTAATTCAGGCCTCAAAACTCTGTGAGATTGTTGCTGGCAGCGTTTTTAAGCCATGTGAATTAATTAAGCAAAGTAAATTATTGAAATAAAAGGTACTGTGGCAAAATGAAGCTTACTTTGACTTTCAATTGTTCCTGCACTACGTAACCCTTGGATGGACATAATGTCACTTAAATATATAGTTTCCTCTATATAAGGACAAGGAACAAGACTAATGGAACTTGAGGGAAATATTTCTGATCCCCCAATTTCACTTATCTTTTAATTCCGCAACATTATTCATACTATTAAGTACTTATTAATTGTTGTTGTTGTTTTTTGTTGTTGTTTTTTTCTCAATAAAACGGCTATGTACAAAATTTAAATGCATTAAGTACACATGTATTTTGAAACAGATATAAAATTTTGTTTTCAAAAAAGCCTGAAAAAAACTTCCCAGTAAGTTTAATAAGTTTTCTTTGCCCCTTTAAACATACAAAAGAAAATACAATAAAAATATAATTTAATTATAGTGAAATAAAATCACTGAATATGCTTTGTAAATCACAAAAAAACAACCTATAAAATATGGAAAGGTATTAAGAAATACTATAAAAAAATTAACAAAATAAACCCAAAGAATTATAACTACAAAATATACATCAATTCTTTTTTTAAACTTGCTACATTTAAATCAATAAACATTTTTTTGAAGTTTTAAAATTGCTTCTTTTACAATGAACAATTTCAATAGGACCACAATTTGTATAAATGTTTATTTAACAGGGACTATTTTATCTTGATTAGACTACAATACAATACAGGTAAACCTACAACTGGTTATCTTATTACCACAAGACCATCAATCTTGGCACCAAGACAATCCACAAAACTTTAAAACACACAAATAGGTCACTTAAGGATGTGGCAAAAAATTAGACTGGTCTAAGACAACTGTATAAAGTCTCAGCCAGGCTGGCCTGAATGTGCCAGGTCAAACTAATTGTCCAACATAACGTCACCTTAGTCCTTTATATATGATTTGATAGGAGTTAACCGGTTACTGAACTAAGATGACTATATGACCAATAGGGAGTTAACCGGATATACTGTCAACTTAGATGACTATATGACCAATAGACAAACTGCTTAGGCGGCTTATCTTGGCATTTTAAATTAAAATGAAGTACCTGGAATTAGTGTTTAACCTGCTTTAAATTGGTGTGATGATGGGTATGCCCTGCTTTGAATTTAGAACAGTCCATTCCAATTAACGGATTTAAATTTCAAAATCAGATTGCATGGATGGTGGCCGGCTTTATGCTGGTTCAATCATAATTGCCTTTAGCAGGCTAAGGGTTAATCATGGACATACATGTACAAAGTTTTGGTCCATTTCAGAAAATTAGCAAGGTAAATCATTTTCTATGTGAATTTTGTGTGAATGGACTTGTCCTCTTTTGAAATTGGACTTGTCCATTGCTAAATTAAAGGTACAGTATTTCTGTATCAAAATGCTAAAATTAATATATGCATGTAACAGTATCATATGAGACTGATCAATTCAGCTAAAACAAAAATACCAGTTGTCCCGGCTCCTTTTATTGGTAAACAGACATGTTATTATCTCACCTCATGTTTCCGTAAATTGACATGTAATACAAACATTTAAGATATATCACTCGGACAGAATTTTACCTTTTAAATGATCCAGTGAATGATTCATCATAACAAAAAAAAACCCCTCAACACAGGAAAGTGGTTAATTGCTTAATAAATGTCTATTTCAAAACAGAAGCAGATTAACACATGCTTTATTGTTATTAAATTTCCTGTTTCACGAAATTAAATCCCACTCACTTATATCTAGGTAAAATTTTGAGAAATCACAAAAACAGATTATATTACACAACATATGAATATAATGAATATAACACAACGTGATCTGCCAAGAATTCTATAGTTAACATAACATTTTCCACAATATTTTGAATTCAAATTATCGTAATAATTAACAGGTATATTCTACAATTATCTACATTTCTTTAATATGCTTTATAAATTATATCAGAATTAACACCTTAACACTGAAATGTGAGGTTTTGCCAAATGTTTTAGGATGATAACAATTCAAGGGGGGTCATCTCAAAACACATGTTTTCAGGTCAACTGTCATTCAAAACAATTAGTTTGTTTGCTTTGGATTTATTGCCAGTTTTAAACTGTAATAATAATTACAGTCATTAAATGGCAATGACACATGCAGTTATGTAACAAAGTTTGTTGGATTTTGTATCATAATCTTAAGAAATTTAAATTTGTGAACAGGGCATGTCATCTCTACTGTGTCAATAATAGGTTATCTAATCTGCGATTCCAGGAATAAAGTGTACATTTGATCAAGAAATGTTTGCCTTTATTAAAAAAAGAGTCTTTGGAGTCTTTTTAAAGAAGTGTATAGATAAGGTATCAAGGTATCAAAAAAGCATTACCTTTATTTGTTTTATAACCTTTGACCTCTATACAATGCATATTAATTCTAAATAATAATAGTGTCCTGCAAACAAAAAATGCAAATGCTCAATGCAGTTTTTTTAAAACTTAAACTTAAATGAATCTTTTATAAGTAAGCCAGTGTTTGTTTCTATATTTGACCTTGACACTTACATAATTGATGGTAATCAGTATAGAAGCCAATATGACCTTGACCTATAAATTGACCTCATAAATATTATTTATTACATTATGAGATGAAAACTTGATACAAAAAAGTAAAGTTTTTAGTCTAGATTTTACCTATATCAGAATCGGAAAGTCATAATCAAAAAGTATTTCTTTTGCAAGGAGATTGAGGTCTTAAATCAAAGCCTTTCTACATCACAAATGAAAATTTCAGGGTAACTGTGACCTACTTTACCTTAACCCATTACTTCATTAGCATTTTGTGAAAAATGGCTGTTTTCATTGAAATGTCTCCCGTTACAAGTTCAAATTGCTATAATACTATAAAAATGCTTCAATACTAATCAAACTTGGCACAAATGTGGACTGGACCATTGCTCTTGCATCAACATGCTCAGGCTTAAATTTTCTGTTACCATGGCAACGAGGGGACATCTCAAAATTGCCAAAAATCACTATTTTGCGTTGTTTTTTTCCATCAAAATTGATTTCAAAGTGCTGCAACTTTTCAATGGATTGAGATAGAGTCAAATGCTTTTCAGCGTTGGTTACACGTTACCTTATGATCAATCTGGGGTCATTTACAGCCTCTCACAAGTCCAAAATTTTCTTGGCGATGAGGGGGACTCCGCCCCCCTTCAAACCCCCCAAACAGAAGGGGGCACATCCCCCTTCTGGCAACCCCCTGATGTATCTTTTGGTTGGGGGGCCGCGCCGAAAAAGAGGTCACTTTTTTTAACAACATTTCTCAAACAAAAACAAGTGTTTGGGGCCTAAATAAGGCATTTTTTCATCATTTAAGACAACAAAAGGGGGGGGGGGGTGATAAAGGCGTTAAAAGGCGTGTATATGAAGTAATGGGTTAAAGTAGCAAACATCTCAAATGCACCTATTTTCTTTCCAACCATTGTCTGATATAAGTAATTTGAACATGGCTATCATTCTTTGAAGTTAGCACCAATCTTTAATTAATGTTGCAAAAGATGAACAAGTAATATAATATTATACTGGTTCAAAGTCAATGCCTATCTTTGATTCAGCAATGTCTCTTAGTGCAATTTAGAAATATAAATGCATTCCACTTGGCAGTTACCTGAACAGGTGATCATAAATTCTGTATAAGAGTGTTTATATTTCTGCACAAGAGTAAATACAACAGTCTATGGATACAGTAGCAACCACAATCTGTCACCCTGAAATACAAGGCTGAGCAGACTCATAATGCTCTTATAATGCTTATGTCCTTACAGAATGGACTCTCCATGTTGTGACACTAACATTTGGAACTAACATTCAGTCCAGTCCAAATGGAATAAAACATTAATACACTGAATTAAATCTTACATTTTTATCACTCTTAATATCACTTATTTAAGCAAGATTATAAAGAAAGTTTTTAGCTTACTCAAATTATTTGAACCACTTTCAACAATACAGGTGTCACACCAGGAAACATGGTCCAGAAGCTAGTATATGGCTCGAACCCACCCGTCTATGGCTGAGAGGCAAACACCTTAAATAACCATAATGCCACTGCTCCCCTTTTCTATACTCAAACATCTAACTTGGTCAGGTACAGATAAATTTAATTAACAAAGATAAAACCCAGCACAAATTTATTAAACTCCAAGATAGGTCTGTTTACCACACATAAGATAAGCATTAATTCTCTGATACCCTCTAATATCGACAGATAAACACTTCCCCCACATATCAGTTACCTACAAAATGCAATTTTTTGTTAAACATTTAAACAAGGTATATATTACATTTAATTATGACAAAACAAAGATCACAATAAGACATTACTTACACCTGACAACTGTAACAACTTTATATCCTGTCCTCAATGATGTCTATATATATATATATATATATATATATACATTCATATATATCCAATTTATGTTTACAAGTCAAGTAACCTATTCAATAAGAATTATTTCAAACTTGTCAAAAGTAGAGTAAGTTAAAACCGCAGATAAAAATACCCTCGTGTGTAAAAACCACAGAGAGTTTGCTCTCAATAGCAAAAACTGTCAATAAAACAAATTAAACCGTTAAATTCCAATTAAGTTTTAAAGCAAACGTTTCCTGTGGTCAGTAATCAATATCTGTTAAATGCCTGTGACTTACAGACCCACTGTTGACAACTAGCTTGTATTGACACACTATGTATATATATCTTGTTTATTCAATATATCTAAATTAATCACGCTGATAAAGGGAGATTACAGGAATTTCAATAAGAAAATCGCTGGTAGTATTTGGAGTGAATAAGTGGGCATTTGTTTAACTGTATACAAAATCAGTAGCATAAACAATAGATAATCACTTTACATAAACTGTAATATTATGCTGTAATATTTATAAACATTAAACAAGACTTACGGCAAAAGATAAAAAGCCTATATTAACATAATATTTCTCAAGCGTGCAGTTTTCATTCATGTCTCAAATCAGATTAACATATTTCTTGGTGTTTGGTTGGGAAAAAAATGTGCAGTTTGTCTAAATAGATGTAGTGTTAGCATATAGGTAAGTTGATTTCAGCAAATAAAAACTTCAAAGTTCAAAGTTATTTAAAGTACAGAATTATAAGCTTTTTTCATGAGTAAGATTTAACCAGTCTGCAATGTTATTACCCCTACATTGCTATTATTTGAATATTATTGGACTTTCCGAGCCTAATGTATTTGGATTTGTTCATTATTTCTTTTAAGGGTGTTCAAACATATCAAAAATTCTGCTCCGACTGCAGTGATGTGGAAGCTGGTCTTAATGTACAAAGGTGGCTTATGCACTGATCATTATATGAGCTGCGCCATGACAAAACCAACATAGTGCGTTTGCAACCAGCATGGATCCAGACCAACCTGCGCATCCGCGCAGTCTGATCAGGATCCATGCTGTTTGCTATCAGTCGCAAACCCATTATGTTGGTTTTGTCATGGCACAGCTCATATATTACCCTAACATTTACCATTGATATATTCTAAAGGCTCCTTTTCCCCCCTTTCATTCATGTATTATCATTCTGCAATCAGAGGATACTTCAGATATTAATACACTTTCAAAGTTTTCTTTTGCAAGTCATAAAAATAAAAGAATGAGTTTTAAAATCGCTGCAGCAAAGCCTAACTAAAGCCTGTATTTAAATAGCAAAACATTTATTACCATAATTTGGGTGACAACATTATCGTGCTAGCTAATAATTTGTGTGACAAAATCTACCCTTGTCAGTTCATAATTTCATAACTTGTATGGCAAAACAATCTACCTTTGCTTGTTTGACAAATTAATCTACCCTTGCTTAAGTTACACATCACATGTGGTGCAAAATATCAACCAATCTAACTAAACTAGGTGATTGACCCTTTCCTCTTTTAATGCAATCAAACAAAACAGACTGTGATACATTCGTACTAGTGTAAAATTTACTACCACAACTCAATAAGATTAAAGAGATTATCCGTTTAAAAGTTAATCCCAATTTACAATCACTTCTATTTGATTTGCATTAATTTCAGCACTTTTTATGCCATTGATCATAAAGGCACTCTTGTGACAGTTATGCACACATTATAAATTATTCCCAGTAAAGCGTATTGGTGAATAAAAGATTCTTAAAAAATACAAAGTTCTTAAAACCCGCTGTTTTATCTCCGACTACTATATTGGCCAAGAATGTGCATTCAACTTACATATGGTTATGACTGAAAAAATTATAATAAAAGATTCAGCATACAACATAAATGGAACATTATTTTGCCATTTTAAAAAGCTTAGTTTTCTTGAGTGTGGGTTTTTCCAAGCTAATCCGGTACAAACAAACTTTTACCATGCACTACCATTCACAAAAGATGTGTCAACCTGTTGTCCTTACTTTCGAAGCTGTAACTGTAAAAGTTTGTTTGTAGCCCTAGATTACCTGGGGAATACCCAAAATATTCCTAATTTCCAAGTAAGCCTATTGTTGCAATCAACTGCAATAATAACCACCCAAACATAATCCAAGTCCTATCCGTTGAATTTCAATTCTTGTTACTAAATTAGCTAAATTGTGATTAAAGTTTTATAGCTTATTTAAATCCATTACTATAATAACTTCTGCCTTTAACAGTAGTTATTAAATAAGGAAACAAGGTTAGCACCTCAGACTAGGGGCCACGCAGGCACCTTAACGACTAAAAGGCCCTAATCCGCTAAACAAAGGGGCAGGCAACTTAACCATAATAAAGGCCACTGTATGATCCTCTTGAAAAAGTCTTAAGTTCTTCATGCCCTAGCATTCTAAGCTATATGCCTAAACAAATTCATCAAGATGTCATGATAGTATTTACTTTTTGTTATTCTGTATCATCTAAGTAGCATACCAGTAAATCAAGCAAACAGTCAAAAAACTAGCTAATTCTCTTTGCCAATCTATTTATATCCGGTGCTTTTTCCAGAAGAACATAATTTATCTAACTAGAATGACAACAAACACGAGTGTTTTTTTTGTATCTACAATCTATGTATGCCAAGAATTGTCCGCCATTCTTACCTTGACCTTGAGGCTTTGTTTGACCTTCATTTCTACCTCCGGTGGCGGTATAATATAGTACTTCTTCGTCATCTAAAAATTGGCCTTATTTTTAGCAAGTATCCAAATTATTTCATATTGAAAATACAGATATGAAAGTATTTCTGATGATGACAAATACGACTCTGACCAATCACAGTAAGTATGAACAGAAAACTTAATACTCTAGTTAGGTAAAGAACACAGCAAAATAACTCCATGCAAGGTAAATGGGTGAAAAAACATTGGGCACAAAATGTAAACTTTATGCAAAATGCGGAAAAAAAGCTCAAATATTAATTTCTCATTGTTGTCAATTATCTTACTGCTATTCTTGTTGACCATGTCTTAAAGTCTTTTCTATATTATATAATTATACAAAATATACAGTACACAAACTTATATACCGTATTTCTTCTAATATAAGTATCTTCCTTTTTCAATCCTTTTTTTTGGTCATTGAATAGATCATTTTTACTTTCGTGTACAAGTTACTGTCAATAAATATCTGTATTCTATAATTTGACAATTAACTTTTTTAACATCTGAATACTGTGACAAGTTCAAATAAGGAAATTTTGGTCTTAAAAATACACTATTGGTGTTTTGCATGACCCTCCCTTGGGGCTTATATTAGGACCAATACAGTAGACAAGCATTACATTACATGACCAGTGACCATAGATCTAGCCTGGATATATTGATAATATTCTCTGGTATAATAATATTGTTGCTATAACGTATAACTACAAATAAACGTACCTCTATTTTTTTGTAGAAGTGTGATATATGGACTCTGTGATGGAGGTAGATGACTCGGTTCATCTTTGAGATGTAACATGCTAGTGGATACATGATGATCTAAACCATTATGAACAGGGGGCGGTGACACGGTACTATTTCCATTCTCTAATATTTCCGGCTTTTTATCGTGATGATTTGAGACCGGACTTGCATCTTGATGTGATGATGATAATGGCTGGGGAGGGGAAAGAGCACTTGTCGGCAGAGATTCTGTATTAGTTGGGGCAACTCTTTGAGTAGGTTTCCAGGAGGAGTAACTCTCTTCTGACTTGGCAAGTGACTTAGTATATGATTCTGGGGCAGTTATCTAAAAGAAAATCAAATAATACAACATTAAGTTTTGTACAAGAAAATTCAATAAGCTATCTTATTGACAGGAAAAATTCAAGCAAGAAATAATCAGCCATAATCATGACACACAAACATCCCCCGAGATGTCACTAGAAAATCTGTATATCTATCAATTTCAGGAACAGATACAATTTTCATTAGTTTGTCAACATTATTTAAAACATGAACATTAAAGTAACCAGACATACATAATTACTAAAATGGGAAGTTAACTACCTGTATCTTATGAAACTTTTTATTTTCAAAATAGATCACTTAAATTCATTTTGATTGAACATGGTAGAATTGATAATTTTACGTTTCTTTCCATTACAAATTATTTTTCAGAAATAGGAGAATAGTATAAATGAAACTGTTTGGAAAGGTGCTGAATTTTGACCCAAGTTCTTTGCCCTTAAAATCACTGTGGAAGGCAAGTTTAATAAAATTCATTTAACCCTTGTAAAAATCCTCAGAAAGATTTTTGTTCTTAACATTTCTTAAAACCTGTGAACTTACTGCAGATATATTGCTAGGAGCTCTTGAGAAGTCTGTCCTAATAGGTCTGTAGCCTTTGTGGGCTGTATTTGATGGCCCTCCTGGGCTCCACCTTTGTGGTATTTCCTTGAGAGAGGGTGATTGATTCCCCTCGGTCTGTGACTTCTCTGTGAATGAAGGAGCCTGTGAAGAATGTTGTATACCAGGTTTCCACACACCTGTAATATAAAATATATCATATAAACAAGACTTACACACACCTATAACATAAAATTAAACAATTATTTCTAAGCTATTTTAACAGTAATATGCCAATGCATAAGAAATAATCCTCTCCCATGTGGTTTAGAACTCACAAACACCAGCCTACAAATAAACTCAACACTTAAGACCAGTGAGCCAAATTTGAAGAAACTACTCCCAGAAGTTCAACTTATAGAAATCGAGGAAGGTGTGGACCCATATGTAACTGTAGACATTTGCATCGATTTCCATATGTTCCTACTTATCAGTGCCACAGAAATCTATATATAGACTATTTAACAGCTACTATTTCCCTGCCCATGAAATCCTCTGACAAATATAGTCTAGACAAACTTATAAACAAAACTCCACCGGAAATTAACTAAATCGGTATAAACTGTTCAAGGCAAGCTTTTATTGGCATGATTGTGAATATTGTAATTTTGTCCAGAAATATGCAGGATAATACTCCTCTGAGCATTGCTATAAACACATTGATATTATTAAATTGGTTTAAAAACATAATATAGAAGCATAAAACATCTTGTTTATTCCACACTTATCAATGTGCACTTTGTTAATCATACATTTTTCAATGGGCATATCGATGGTTATAACACACTCTTCAATGAGCACAATGGTTATAACACACTCTTCAAAATGCACAATGGTTATAACACACTCTGAAATGAGCACAATGGTTATAACACACTCTTCAATGTGCACAATGGTAATAATACACTCTTCAATGTGCACAATGGTTATAACACACTCTGAAATCAGCACAATGGTTATAACACACTCTTTAATGCAAACAATGGTTATATAAACTCTTCAATGCCCACAATGGTTATAACACACTCTTCAATGCGCACAATGGTTATAACACACTCTTCAATGCACACAATGGTTATAACACACTCTTCAATGCTTCGAATGGTTATAACACATTCTTCAATGCGCACAATGATTATAACACTATCTTCAAAGGGCACAACGATAATAACACACTCTTCAATGTGCACAATGGTTATAACACACTCTGAAATGAGCACAATGGTTATAACACACTCTTTAATGCGCACAATGGTTATATAAACTCTTCAATGCCCACAATGGTTATAACACACTCTTCAATGCGCACAATGATTATAACACACTCTTCAATGCGCACAATGGTTATAACACACTCTTCAATGCGCAAAATGGTTATAACACACTCTTCAATGAGCACAATGGTTATAACACACTCTTCTATGCACACAATGGTTATAACAAACTAATGGTTATAAAAACTCTCCAATGCTCACAATGGTTATAACACACTCTACAATGCGAACAATGGTTATAACACACTCTTCAAAGGGCACAATGGTTATAACACACTCTTCAATAAGCACAATGATTATAACACACTCTTCAATGCTCACAATGATTATAACACACTCTTCAATGCCCACAATGGTTATAACACACTCTTCAATGCGCACAATTGTTATAACACACTCTTCAATGCCCACAATGGATATAACACACTCTTCAATGTGCACAGTGGTTATAACACACTCTTCAATGCGCACAATGGTTATAACACACTTTTCAATTCGCACCATGGTTATAACACACTTTTCAATTCGCACAATAGTTATAACACACTCTTTAATGCGCACAATGGTTATAACACACTCTTCAATGCGCACAATGGTTATAATACACTCTTCAATGTGAGCGTTATCACACATTCTTTCATTTGTTATGTTTCTTTACAGGATACAAACACAATTCTGGTCATATGGCATCGAAACAGGAAAGATGATTTGGCTTTTTGAAATTTTTTTTTTTTAATTTTGAAAGGAATAAAGGAAAGTGGCTTTATAAATACCATGATGTTTTGTAGTTTCAAATCAAACTCGTACAACTGGGCAGTCAACAGTAGTAGAGTCTAGCTAGGCTCTTTACCTCGGTGGAAGAGAGTGCCGTCATTAATGCTGTTTATGCTCACAGGGTTAAGCAGACAATTTTCCAATGACATTGATAAGGAATATTAATACTTCTATGCACTTATCTATGATCCCTTTCTGTTATTAGATTATGTGTGAGACATCATCTTTGATTTGGATAAGTTTTACTTGTAACCATATTTGGGGAATTTTCTTCTATCAATTTATGTTCATATTTTCAGATCTTGTCTTAGTTTTTATACTTTGTTAGGTTTTATGTGAGTCATACTGATACTGTAATGTTTATAAAGCATTTTTCCATCTAGAATGGTAGAGGAAGAATAACTGAGGTGATACTCTGTATGTTATTTCACATACATATAGATGACTAGTGCATGGACACTGCATATTAAGCTTGTTGGATAGCTTCTTTACATGAGAGAACACAAGGTTTCAAATCAACACCAGTAAGAGGAAAGTGATTTGAAGTCAGAGACCTTTATCACTTTACCATATTATTAAACTATTTAAACTTAAAGTATGTAACAGAAGTTCATTAAACGGATCCCCTAAGAACAGCACAACAGACTTGACTATGGAATTAAGAATATTTTGGGTTAAAAAATTCTAGCTAATACGATGGGGGGGGGGGGGGCAAAAATATGGGCAACAGGTTAATTATTTATTGTGAATGGTAGTGTAACATGAAGTTTTAGCAGTAAAAGTTTGTTTGTAGCAGGGGATATAAAACTCGGAAAAAACCACATTTGCCGAGGTTCAAATTACTACTATTAAAACATTGGCAATAACTTAAAACATGGAACATACATGTTTTAACATTTTTGAGTCCTAAATAGGAATATTTCAACGACTATATGCCACCAGTATAGAGCCAGGCAAGCTTCCATACCCCTTCAGTTTGACTTAAGACATCATTTCAAATTTACTTTTTTCTCTACGCTGAAATCCTTGACACATATAATGGACAGTTCCAAATTCACGGCAACATGAAGAGAGGGTAAATGAAGAGATCAATAATTTTCTCTGTTACACTATAAAGCTCTACTTTTCATTTCATTATCTCAAAGCAGATCTATATTATACATAAAACTACACAATGTCTTGTATCTGCTTTTAAAATAAAAGTGTCTCCCCTATAAATCTCCAATCAATCAAAACAGCTTGTTCTAGGTCCTAGATACAAATAGCTTACAACAAATTCCAATCAATCGTTGATTTTTTTAAAAATCAGACGGTAATAAATTAATGCACCTTAGCACAGTAACAGTTTAAGTCCTAATAAATTTACTAGGAGTTAATTAGTTTTTGCACTTAGGTGACAATCTGATCTAAATTATGTAATAAATTAACACCTTGATTTTCTTGTGTTTTTTGTTTTTGTATTTTTTTCATATTCTATTTTTATATTTTTTTTCAATGTGACACTATATCAATATAAAATCCCATAGAGGGTGATAGAATGAAAATTAATGTTCACCCAAGACAAGTGATGTCAACCAAGGTGGACATTATCTTGTCAAGAGTGAACACTTTGTTATATCACCCTCAGTGGGATAGGATATTTATTTTTATTACATCTGATTTATCATTATCTTCAAGACAGGCATTTTATACATTATAAATTATAACTAAAAACCTGGAGAATGGTCCTTCAACAACAAAATTACATGAAAATTGCAGAAACCATTCAATTGAGTCTGTACATGAGGGATAATGAAAAACATCCCTCATGCCCCCTAGTACCAGCTTGAACAGTACTCAATTTTCAACATTAGAAATGCTAGAATCAATGATCCTAACTAAACCAGTCAGTACAAATGGGGACCTTCTGGAAATACAGCTGGTCGAAATTCAATATTGCCATGTGCCATTATGAACTGTTAACCTGTGACACCACATAAGGCTATATGTTAACACATCAGGTATAATAATTAAAATATAGAATCTGTAAATAAAATCTGGTAAATAGACAAAACCTCCCTCCCAGGCAAAAACAGCTCTTTAGTACATGTAACAACCAAAAAAATAAAAGCTAGACAAAAGCCTTCGCTTGAAATTTATGGATAGGATGTAAATTTTTAACCCCTGCCCATCATTTTGACAGAGTGTATGGGAGTAAGGCCGTTGTCCACCTTGTCATTCTTTAAACAGGGCTTTCGTTCTACTCTAAATCAATCCTTACCTGGTTTAGGACTGGACTTTATTGGAGGCTGAGTACCATTTATCTTCGGGTCAGAAGAATCTGCAAAACAATTTTCAAAATCATGTTATGTCAGCATAAAACAAGAGACAACGGTTACATTACTTCTTTAATAAATAATCATTCCTATAAAATTTAAAAATTAATTTTCCAATTAAACCAATATGATTAAGATATTGTAGCATGCCATTAAAGTACCATTTGAAGCATTTAGGCCGCAGCACTTTTAGTAGAACTGTTAACCTTTGATTCAACCAATAACTAGGTAATGTATTCATTAGCATACATACATACAATAGCCATTTTTTTAGTAAACAAAATGATCATGACAATCCATTAATGCTGTAGTGAGTAGTTCCCTATTAATGTCTTAAGAATGTTTGCTCTCAAAACACCATTAAGTCTGACATGTATTAGAGAATATGATGGCATTTTGTCACATGCATTCACTATATCATTATGATCACCTATTATTATGATCACCTATTGTTAAAGGAGCTCCTTTGATTACAAATCCCCTGCTTTTCATATTGTGCTAAGCAGATGGACTCACTCATAAAGTAACCAAAAGATTTACTAGGGAATTAAGAATATTTTTTGTTTTTCCCAACTAATCCAGAAGTACAAACCAACTTTTACAGTTACAGCTTCGAAATAAGCGCAACAGGTTGACTCATTATGACTGGTAGTGCAACATGAAGCTATAATATTTTTGTTCTACCGAGGGATTAGCTTGGAAAAACCCACATTAATTTGCTGAGTTCCGGATAACACCTATTCCTGGTAAAAGCTGACACTACAATATCTTACCTATGGTGTCAAAACTTGACAGGCTTGAATCTCTTTCATCATCACAACTACCTTCACCAACTGTAACACACAGAAAATAAAATAATCACTTTAAAAATATCATCGAATCAATTAATCCTTCAATCTGTATATCTTAAACACCAAAAAGCACTTTTTGTATGTTTCACTATTATGCTTAATATAGTCGACCATCTAAAGTTTCTATTAAAAATCCTCTTCAAATAAAAAAGAAAAGTTAATATAAAATATAACACAGTCACATTCCTTCACCAAACATTAATATACAAGTCAGTTCTTTCAAGCTGAATGAATCTTTTGCCCATGTCGATATTTATTGGGTAAAGAACAGTAAAAATGTCATGGGTCAGCCAAATACAGATAAAATGTGTATCAGTCAATGTTATCAATAGCCTGTGAAATGCCCAAAAGATGAAAGACATAACAGATATTGGTTTTATATCTAGGGAAAAATGTTTTCAGTTAATATCACAGGAACACTGACCAAGCCTAAAAAAGCAACCATGACTTTAGGACATGTCAACTTTTTTTTTCAGGATTATATTCACCAAAATGTCATAGGTAACCCATCAAACACCAGTGTGACATTTTAGTCTACAGAAAAAAGTCAATACTCTAATTTTCTTGCTACCCACATAAGGAAGACCTTCACAATTTTATGACTACAATGTTACGTTTACAGAGATGTAAAATAATCATAAGAAACTTGGTAAGGATCGAGTCACAAAAGTTATTACATGTACAAAATTTTTATGAACTTTAAAGAAGATTTGATCTGTATATAAAAGTCAAGAATAACAATAACAATGCTAAATAATTCACCAAAATTCTAAGTAAACTTAAAGCCTAGAATGTAACTTATCGATCAAGGCTTCAGCTCAACAAGCCTCTGCAATGGAGGCCGGCTAGGCCCCTAAAAACGTTGAATTAATCTACATGTAAAACTATGGTTAACTGCACGCAATGATTAATGACTTGCAAAATACTTAATCTTTTTGCCATATTTATTTACTGTCAGAAAATTTATCAAACAATGTAAAATTGGTGACAATGACATTTACTTTTTGTTAGAATAAGAAAATCTTCATCCATTAATTAAATGTACTTTAAAATGCAACAATTCTTAAATCACTTTATAAAATCAAGTCAACACATAATTTCATAATTGTTTTTATAATAATTTATCAAAATTAGTTAAAAGGATAATGTTTTACAGTTTTAAATATTTGTATAAAGCAGGAAAATCTGCTTTTGACCAAGATTTACGATTTTATGTTAATTATAAAATGTATATGCAATGCAGATGTATCTCAAACCATGCAAATACACATGTATCAAAATTATGCATACTTTGTCACACACTGAAAATTATAAAATTAACTTACATATATCATTCAATGTAAGTCTAATTATGATGGAGGGGTGGGCAGGGGGGTAATTATAAGCTTTTTGGTGATTTACTAATTTTCATGTTAATTGCATTTTAATCTACTAGGAAAAAATGACAGCTACCTAGGAAATAAATAAGTGACTTCAAGAAGCAGTTACTAAGGTCATTCTGAGTTGATGCAGTCAATAAGACTAAAATTTGAATACTCTTAATTATTTTATTCACCAGGTAAATGTATACCAGGCCCAGTACCCCTGCACCCACAATCCTGCCGGCAAAGAAAGTTCGAGATGTACAGAGTTTGTTACATATTGCTGGGTCATTGAAGTTATTTTGTTATTAAGGGTGCCCCCAAAAAACAAAGGATATTTCAGACTTGCGATGTAGGGGCATTCTGTAGGAACAGAACTGGTAACTTTCTGTTTCCACACATCAAAAAGTCCTTCAACTCCCTTGGGGCAAAGGGCTGGGCTTACAATTGACTGGTATACATAAACAAATAATAAATTAAAGTAGAAAAGTTTGTTTTTTGTAAACAATTGGCTTAACACAGGTATAAGACATAATTTATTACAAATAACTGTACCAAACATTTTTATTTAGCCTAGATATAACCCTAGCACAGAACTATTCCCTTATCTTCTTTATGCATTGTTGTCTGACAAGTAAAGCTACTGTGAAACTTCAGTTACAGAAAAATCCGCAAAACCAGATCAAATGTATCATAAACCATTGAATTGATAATTGTACACAAAGGAACAATTTACAAATGAATACCAAGTCTTAGATAAGACAGAAAATGCAGATTTGTTCACCTAAAGAGAGATATTTTCATGACAGCTTTATTGCATAGAAACATATCCCAAGGTAAAATCCCTCTGCTTCAATTGAACAGTTTTAGAGTGATCTTTGACCTCGATTTTTTAACTTGACCTTCAATCAGTACAGCTGTAAATGCTAACTTTCTTAAGGTCAATTCCAATTGAATAACTTTCTGAAGGAATTCCAACTGAATAGCTTTTTGAAGAAGGATCTTTGACCTTGACCTTTGAGTTTGACCTTCAATCAGTACACCTGTAATGCTAACTTTCCTAAAAATGGATTAAATCTGGATGTATAATTATAAGGACAATCTTATTATAAGCCTTAATACCACATTCACCTTTATAAAAAAATATTCATCATTTTTAGGGAACATTTCAAAAATGCACATGTTTACTTACTAGATAGTGAACAGTGCAGACCATGATTCTTCTCCATGCCAGCTGATCTTGGTCTGCACTGAATTTGTTACCTCCAGCAGGCTATTAGGGTTAAAGATAATTTTGGTCTGCTTACAATAGAACAACAAGGAATAGCAACTTTGTCATGTCATACTTGCCTTGCATGATTCTATATACATGTATATATTTGTAATTATATATTACAAACAACATGTTACTAAGGTTTTACAGCTCATTAATATGCAGACATACGCTTACACATTTTTTACTACTACATCTACAGTGAATTATATTATTTCAGGTACACTATATGTTAGTACATGTATATATGTAAACTTACAATGTCATATAATGTAACTATAAATTAATCAAATGCATGACAAGGATCTTAAGTTGCATTAAAATTTCCAAATTTATTTTACCAAAGCAAAGGAAAGATCATATTTATCTTAAAACTTCTAGTCAGAATTTAAGGACTGCTTAAATCAGTAAAATAAGCTTTATAATGCAATCATACTAAACATGAAATATGGTTATACAATTGTAATTATACAGTGCTAGGACTTTTTATATAATACTACAGTAACTGCTATTTTTAATTTAAGTGCACAATGGAGGTAATTTGTTTCACAAGCTTATATAATTGGTATGCATTCATGTACATAAGCCTAGTGGAATGAATTGGCAATGTTATTTTCATCTGGGAACCACACATTTTGTCTGAAGAGTTTTTTTCTCTGTTTTTCCAATACAAATTACAAGGTTTGTCTCCTGTACATTAGACTAAACTATAAATAGTACACAGATGTTAATTTACTATGTTCCAACAGCCACGGGTGAAATAATTAAATAACAGTACACTGTAATTTCAAAAAGCCCTAAACTCTAATTTTTAACAACTATACCGGTACATAGCATGATAAAAATAACCCTATTCTGCAAGAATTCTACTGAAAGATGACCATGCAAAAAGCATTATGTTATAAACACAATGTTTTCAATATAAATTAATACTTCATAGTAGTCTTTTAATAAAATGATTTGTACACTGTTATCACTTTAGATTTTCAAAAATACTCTTTAATATTAATTTGCAAAAATGCAACAATTAAGGTTGAAACATACCTGAATTTTCCAAAGATTAGTACACTTAAATCAGTGCATCAACAAATTGAAATCCTCCTTGGTAATTCTATTTACCATTCATATATGAATAATAGTTCAAAACAATGAAGAATAAAAGTTCAAAACACTATATTCACCTCTGAAAAATGTTGCAGTGAGTTATTTTGTGTCTATTTTAGTATCAGTAATTAACTCTTAATTACTTAAACATTCCTTCACACTCAACATCTCTATAACCTGTGACTGAACAAGTACATTTACAGCAAATTCAACACTATTCTCCGATAATGTCATATAAACAATTCAGTAGCAGCTCAAACTAAACTTTTTCCTATACCAACTATAATGGATATTATTACTATAAAAGAACAGAAATCTGAAAACAATACTTCAAAACAATGGATATAGCAGTGAATTTGATTTCCTCTTTTATAATTACACCAGAACAGAAGCTAAGAGCGTGTAATAATTTCCGAGATAGACTGTCATAATCCAATATCCTCCATAATCTCCACTCTAAAACAACCAATTCTCATGAATAATTAAAGGCACCAGTCACAAATATTGAGTGGATATATATTAACTACAGTGTCAAAATTCCCTTTCAAATTCCCGCTGCATATAAATCAAAAGAAAACACTATCAATGCACTGAGGGAAAAAAAAATTGGATTAAGAGGCTAAAGGAATCTATATGTGGATGAAGAAGTTAGTTATAAAGTATAGGGAGGCTTGAAGTACTGTGTTTAGTGAGTAGAAGAGAGTATTGATCCCTGGTACACAAAGAGAATATGAGCCTCAGTAATAAAATCCAAGTGTCAATGAATGCAGCTCAGTAAATGTCCCCCTGACAAGCACTAAGACAGATGGCTGGTCAGAGAGTGACCAGATGTAATAAAATCTGTGATTTCCAATTCAAATATATGCCGGAGCTCAATTTAAATGAATTAAAATTGACCTCATCTACATATTTTAACTATGCGAACTTAATCTAACCTGAACAACTTGAGGGCGAATTTTCATACCAATTTATTTTTAGTAAGATAATGGTATTCAATTTCTGTTCCAGTTTATCAATAATGGAAATAAAATGCATAAAAATTGAGTGAATTTTTCTGTTAACATTGCTTTTTCCCCTATCCTCGCATTATCTTTCTCCTCTATTTACACTGAAATGGGCATTCAGCTCCAAACACTATCTCAATTTAGATAAGAGAAGAGTTATAGAGAAGAAATATAGAAACTCTTGCCAAGCTAATCTCATAAATCGTAATTTGATTGCATAATGCCATATAAAGAATGATTAAGTCAAGTGTAGAAGAGAACAAGGGTTAAAACCCAACTTTCTACTTTTATATTGAACATTTCTACTGAGTCTTGCTTAATTACCCATTTCTCTCACTGCATGTCTTCTTGTTTAATCAATTTATTTTCTTTTACCATATATTCCAAAAACACACTTGATTAGTTTTAATTAATCTAATCACTTTTCAGGGTCAGTTTCAATTAACACTGATACTGTTAAGTACTGCCTGCTGAGAAAAACCTTAGGTCCCTCTCCATGCATTATTTCACTCAAAGACAGGCATCTGAGGGTAAAACCACTGACCTGATGCAAGCTTAACCTTCTTGGGAATGATAGACCAGTGTATAAAAGTTGTCATGTGGTTACAATGTCAGAGCACCTTTCAATCAGGGATCAATTAGGATCAAACCATATATAATGAAGTTTCCTCATATGACACCAGTTATTGTCAGTTCCAGGATGCATAAAGTTGGTTATCCAACAGTGGTTGCTCTGGAAAGGTTCAAACAAGCTTAAATTCAAGCCAAGCTTAAATATATTTTTTAAGCCATTTATTGTTTTATCAAAATTAATTGTGTCTGATGGCTAAAAGCCAAGTTGACAGAGCAATGATATTAGATTTTCATGAAGTAGTTTCCCAGTAAGCCTTATATACAATAAGATAATTGGAAGTGTGTTTGATACTGGACATTTCCCTTATTGATTTTTGAAATTGCATTCAGTTTTATTCCCAATGGTGAATCCAATCTACAGGAGAAATCATTATCTTTTATCAGCAAAGATATTTTTTTATATTTTGATTTTGCATAACAATGATATACGAGAAATGATTTTTGAAATAAATAAAAAGAAATAATAACTGACATGTTGAGCCAAACATATAGGTTAAGGACCTAACGTTTAGTCAAATTAATTCTTAAACCATTCTGTATAAACAGGACAAATCTTATTCAGCTTTTGAAAGGTCAAGAATAAATTTGTATAGGAATAGGATGAGTCACTTTCTTTCTAATTTAGGTATCTAAATTTTTCTATGTGAGGTCTAAAAGTTTTCATGGACAATATCATGCTATGTTTCTTGTTAAATATTGTACTAATTTCAGGGTTATCTGACTGGGATTTCTATTCATGATATCGTTTTTCATGCAGGGACCCATGCATGATACCTTTTCTTGGTTTCTGTTCATGTTGAATCTGTATAGGTATAAAACCCCTTCTCTCTTGCCTCAGTCCAATAGCTTCTTCTTGTCTTGTAGGATAACTCTGACTTTCTGACAGTGACCTTGACATTGGAGCCCTTGACATTGGAGCCCTTGACAGATCTCGTCTTTGTTGATCAGGAGAAGCTGTTGGTGCCCAAGGAGTGTTTTGTACCTGGGTAGGCTGCACATTGGGTTTCCATACATGCCTTGACAATAGTGGCGAATGCTGTGGTCTCCAAGATGGTTGTGCTTTACCTCTGCCTCCTTCAATATCACTAAAGCAAACATCATCATCATGTACTATGTTACGCTGTAGCTTTGGACTTCCACTTCTTCTTACTTTATGTCCAAAAGAAGGAAGAGTAGAATAGCTTCCTGGGTCCGGTTCAAACATTTGCCTGGAACGCAAATCACCAGTGGATGATTTCTTTCCAGGCAGAGTAGCATAAGACATTGAATGGTCTTGTTGCATTTCTTCCCAGTCTTTTTGAAAGGTCTTTTTCTTGTCTGCTTGTAGCTGATGTTGTAAAGCTTCTTCAACACGCTTTTCTCGCTGTGATTCCACTTTTGTTGGGATAATGTATTCACTTTGTTGTGCTCCATAAGGTGGGGGAGCAATATCTGGGTACTTACCAATAGTGTTGGGTTTTATTTCCTGCTTTGTTTGCTTGTCATAAATTGGTACTTGCTTTATTGCTTCATAAATAACATTATTAATGTCTCTTTCGAGGTCTATTCTTCGTTTTTCTAAATCAGCTTTCTTTTTGTCATGTTCAATCCTTATCTGTCTAGGGGAGTCTGGTTTTGAATCACTTTCCAATGAAGTTTGTGAGGAAAATGGGCCTCTTCGTATTTGTATTGGTATTTCCCGTCTTGGAGAACCAACTGACGCACCAGGGGATTGTTGACCTTGATGTCCATCTGCATCTGTCGAGGAAAATTGTTCTCGAAGGAGAGCGCGTTGTATTGGACTCCTTTCAATATTGACGGACCTTGCCAGATCAGGATTTTGACCTTGATCAACTTCAACAGGCACTTGCCTTAGACCCTTAATACTTTCACTTATTCCTTTAAACACAACAGGAATTTCTCTTGGAAGTTCACCATGACCTGAGGCGAAATCTCGGGGTGGAGGGAAAAAAGATTGTGACCTAGGCGAACCATATGACCTTGGGGAATCATGACTTGCAGATTGTTGTGAATTATAGTCAGGATTCTGCTTTTTAGCCTCAATCTTTATTGGCAATGACCATGCACTATTGTCAGCACTTACATTTTTTTCTGAAGCAGACACACCTCCATACGTCTGCTGCTGGCCTCTGTATAGGTCACGGTCATTTGTGTCTATTAATAGAAATAGAGGATGAATTTAATAATAATCGTGACACAGAATAAATCTTTAAACAGCATGCATCAACTTCTTTAAACTCTACATCAACGTCATTCCACAACAGTTTTTCATGAAATAATTGTAAAACAGACACTGACTTAAATGACACAGATTTAAGACAACAGAAAACAGAACCATGCAACAAAATTGCAAAAAAAGAACACAATCATGCTGTAACTGCAAATCTGAACAATTATCAAGATTCAACGCTGTTGTCACTGGAAAAACCCCAAACAATAATGCTCAAAGATCATTTCCATGGCAAAAAATTTAAACACAATTCAGTGTGAGAAACAAAAAGACATAAAGAATGTCTAATTTTAAGCTGGAAATAATGTGCAAAGCCTGTGATATACAGCCTTTAAACTGCCAATAAATCAAAACTTAACCAGTCAACAATACAGAATCACTCCTGAAACAAAACTAAGCTGAAATTTAAAAGTCTCAAATGCCGAAACAAGACATACATCATGTTCTAACAACTCTTCAAATGAGAGCAAACTGATACAGAACAAAAATTAATGAAGATGATTAGCCCATGCTCAAACCACACCATATACCTGGAATACCCATGTCCAACAACTTTCTCCTCATTCTACCAAATAGACTCAGTCCTTTCGACCTTTTTGACTTTAGAGACTTCTTCAAAGGCACTACCTCAGAACTACCATCACTGCTTGGAGAATAGTCCCGCCAAAATTGCCGCAATGTGAGTCTTGGCGAAGCTGGTACTGATCTAGATTTCCTTGTGCCTTCCTCATGGTCAGATGAACTGTCAAAAAATTTTCTTCTTCTCAAAAATTTTGGAGATGGTTTTTCTTTGTTAGATTCTACATCATTTTTATGTACTCTCTCTTGCGAGATTGCTTTTTGTGAAGGCATAGAAGAGATGACGCTAGATCTAGTTACTGTAATAGTACTGTTCATTGGTTCCTCTTCTTTTCCACGTACTGGAACAACTTGCCAGAATGCACTTCGTGCCGGTGTTTCAGTCAGAACATTTACATTAACATTCTTAGTATCATTTTCTGTCAATTTACGACGTACTGGTTTCGGAGATATAGGTGGCGGAGTTTTACCTTTAAGTTTCTTCATCTGAGGTATTTTAGCGTCTCTTTTTTGCTCCTCTGGTGAAATGAAGTTTTCTATCATTCTCTGAACTGATTTTGTTGGCGGAACAACTATTTCTGACTTTGAGGTATTCTCGTCACTACTGTGTGTAACGTCCTGGAAAAACTTTTTTCTCAGTTCTTTTACAGATTGAGTAAAATTTGGAGCGTTATTTCCTTCCTCAACACTTTGAGAGGGAGAATTTCCATGAAATGTTCTTTGCAAAGAATGTTGCGTTTGAACCACAGGCTGAGGCTCTGACAGGCTGTCTGAACTTGCAGATGAAAAATCTTTATAATTTGTCCGTCGCAAGAGTTTAGGTGATGGTATGACCGGACGAAATCTGTGTGTTCCCTCGTCACTGCTTGGTGAAATATCACTTAAAAATGTGCGCTGCCTAAGTGGTGGCGATGGAGGGAACGACTGTGATAATGACGTGTCAGATTCGTTATAATCTGTGAAATGTCGAGGTAGAACTGGTGGAGGTGAATCCCGAGGTATAAATGGTGTGGGTTTGAAATGTTTTGGCAGACGGGGTCTTGGTGGCGTTGAGGGACATGATGATGGGGGTGTTTGCCAATGACCACCAATGTCAGCTGTATTTTTGAAATTTTTCGTCAATCTAGAACCTAATCATGAATATAAGTAATGAGATATCATTTATATTCTTTATAAAGAATTAGATTAGAATAATTATTTCTTTATTACAAACTTTTACATGTAATTCAGATTTGCAATTGTCAAGCTATAGAAATAATAATAATAACAACGAAAGAAAGAAAATTAATATGAATAGTGCACAACATTTGGAAGCTTGTATTTCTGCTCAAAGCTGTTATGTAACATGCAAAATATGTTTTACTTTGAAATGAATTTATACAGGGTTCAAAAAGAACAATTTCTTGAGCAAAGGTAACAAATGGTACAAATTCAAATAAAATTAAATAGTCTATTTGAATTATCCTCACCTTCAGACTGAATAGTCAAGATAGGAATTAGTATTTACAGGTAATAAATTAAAATTATCTTGTTACTAGATCATAGCAGGAAGGTTGTAAAACCAATTATCATTAAAAGGTCATTTACTGTTTATATATATATATTATATATAAATGAAGAGGTTCTTGCATCAGTCATTGTAATAATTCACCTAAAAGGATAATGCTGGACATAGGTACATATACACATTAATCTCTCTAAATAATTACTTCTATATGCCATTAGACCATTTTTTGACACTGATTATCTTAGTGGCCTTGACATTCATGACTTCAATACTTGTTTTCATAAAGTTTCATACTATGTCACAGGTTCGGACTATCTTTTTATTATTTTTTTTTACATCTGCATCTTAAGAAACTATAGATACTGTTTCCCAGCAGTGGTGACCTTGACCTTTATATATGTAACTTAATTAAAAACAATGAATCTTTGAACTCAGCGGGTATATCCCATTTACAATTCGTGAACCATATAAAGGAGAAGTAAAATTAACTCAAACAGCAATAAATTTGTACATAATTGTGTCATTCAATACATTTATTGTGTACAAATATAAGGAAGAGTGAAGAATTCATGTGTGTCATGATATTGCCATGCAGATGTTGAACAGAATTACCCGGGTCTCTCTTTGCAGATCTTGGAGACAGCGGTGGTATTTTGAGGACGGACTGAAACATTACAGGACTTGTTGGTGCTGTCCTATACTGACGCTGGAAAACCGGACTTGCCGGTGCCGTCCGGGACTTTACTGCACATAAAATAAGATGCATTGATAAAAAAAGTTGAAAGCCACATTGATTTATATTTCAATCAAATGTTCATGCATTAACTGACTTTTTTTTATTCTTACCTAAATACAATTATAAAACGATCCCTACTGCTACAACAACAAAACAACAACAACAAAAGCAACAAGATATATACAGCCTTTACTAACTAACTGATAGACAAGTATCATAATTTCTTGTTTAAAGGGAGACAAATCTTACAATTTGTTGTAGAAAATGATATGAAGAGTTATCTCCAGATTTTTATGAGATCTTCAAAATCGGAACATTTGTATTTGATTCTTTTCAGAGATAGGTAAATTTGTATAAGAAAGTCATTTCGAAATGATGATCTAGCATTTACAATATTCCTCATTCCACATGCAATATTCGTACTATATACACAGATATACAAAATCTTTTTTTTTTTTTTTTAAATAATATAGACTTATAAAACTGTACTACTGTAGGAAACAAAAATTGAACAGTATTTTTTACCTTAAATTAGGTAGGCAACCTACCGTAGCTTATATTTTTACAAGTTACATTAATTCCACATAGCCTTATTTACTTATCATTTTACCAAGGGAGCTAATCTACATAAATTGACTGGTACAAAACACACTTAACATGATTACATTAAATAAAAGTAGATTTCAAGGTAAGATTTTCTTCAATATATATTATATATATATATCTTTTTTATCAAAATTATTGTTATTTTGGAAAGCTTCTTTGTTAAGTCACATGGCTATAAATGAATAAGTTACCTCTGTTTGTGTTTACAGTGACCATCATTGGTATATTTTGCGAGCTGTGAGATGGTGACTGATGGTGAGAGAAAGAAACTGGCTTGTACGTCTTTGTCGGCCGACTATCTCCTGAAAATATACAATACAATATTATAACACTACTCTGTATAATCCTTCATAATATCTTTGAAACCTACATTCATTTACAATTACAACAACAAGATTCAATTTGGTTCCTGTAACAAGAAAATAAATATTTGACACAATCATCTGATCACGTAATTCAACTATTAAGCAATATATAAAGCTAATATGAAGCTACGATATATATTAAGCTGATGAAATCTAATCATATCAACAGTTTTTTTTGTTACTTCTTTCTATACTAAAATCGTGACTAAAAAATTAAATTCACTACTTACGGAAATGTATTTGAATGACTAACATTTTATATATACAATAATATACAATAGATCTAAAGCCTTTGAAGAACCATGGAATTACATGCACCATGGCTATAAGACTAACTACAATATACTAGTATATCAAACAATCATTTTCAAATTCTACTCATCCATAAAGCCACCAAACTTACAACATCAAGGTGTAAAAAGTTTCAAAAACATGTTCAGAACAAAAGAATATTTTTTTCAGAGACAATAATTTTATTTATTAATCTGTTACATAACCAAAAATACATTGTCATTGTCATTATGTATAATGTATGTAAAGAAATGAAAAAAGAAAATACTACTGCCATATAAATTTAATATGTGAATAGTTTACTTGATTTTACATAAATTCTTTAGTTTACAATTATTGTTCTATTAAATTCATTGTTTTGAACATATCAACATAAAATAGTATGTCTATCAGAGTGACAATATCCAGCTTTATAATTGAGCCTGCGTCACAACAAACCAACATATAGTGCGTTTGCGACCCAGCAATGGATCCATACAGCCTGCGCATCGCGCAGGTCCTGATCAGGATACCATGCTTTCGCTTATTACCAACTCTATAAACCAAGTTGAGAAACTGATAGCGAAAGCATGATCCTGAATCAGACTGCGCGAAATGCGCAGTTAGGCCTGATCTGGAATCCATGCTGGTAACAAACGCACTAATGTTGGTTTCAGCTGTTCGCAAACGTAATACTTATATGATTATGGTGTTTGTCTATGTACGAACAGCTCATAAGAAATATATGTACAAATGATGTAGAAAACTAGCAATTTTAAAAATGACATGGTGAATTAACTTGAATATTACTTGAAGATGTTTTTAAATTATCAAGACAACACTTTGTCAAGTCTATGTTCTTCTTTTATATAATGATGCCTTTTAATTTCTATGAATGGAGTACTTGATTTTGATGTGAAGTCAAATTTGGAAAACTCAAATGTGCAGTTGAAATGTCAGCTTTCACGAAAAGCGTAAATATTTATCACATAACAGAAAATTATTCCTTATATTTCTAAAGGCAGACATGGCCAAGAAATTGTTGTTTATAAACATTTGGACGTGCCAATCAAACAAGAATTTTTAATAATCTTTTTGCAGTGCTTCCCCCTTGCAGACATCACCAGGTGGCAGTTGTTAAAGGTTTCCTGTTTCACTTGGCCTGGATGTGTGCCATTAACTGCTGTATACCTACC
This sequence comes from Ruditapes philippinarum, assembly GCF_026571515.1. Taxonomy (NCBI): domain Eukaryota; kingdom Metazoa; phylum Mollusca; class Bivalvia; order Venerida; family Veneridae; genus Ruditapes; species Ruditapes philippinarum. The sequence continues at coordinate 99,377 of NW_026858082.1, forward strand.
TGTTCTGTTTCCATTCACAAAATTGATGCCATAAATAATCCATGACTCACTCAAATTGTATTCTTTGTTTTTTGGGGAGGTAATTTCAGGTAAAGCTTAAGGTTAAGTATGTTGTTTAAATCATTAAATGCAATAATGACTATGAACCAAAAGAAGAACATGATGATGATGATTCAAGAGTTAGAAACATGGCAATCAAATTAACCTCAAAATTCCTTAAACATTACAAAATCTCCTGATTAACTCCAAGTTCACAATTAAAAATTAATCAATAGTAATTAGTAAAATTTTAAACATTTAAACCTTTGTCTTCCAAATACAAGAAATCATGTCCATTATTATGTAAGTATTTACTATTGCAATCATTTGAATGAATTTGTGGAAAATATTGTAATATTTATAGTATTTGCTGTTAAACATCTTTGTACAACAAATTTTAAGAACTTAATAAAAACAAATAAACAGTAACCCCAGCATAACTGAACCTTGATTTACTCCCTAGCAAGGTTATAAAGTGTTTGACTATATGTTACAGTTATTTATTTTATGAAATAAAATGTCAATTAGCAACAATCAGTATGACATAACAATCTTTTTTTAAAGAACATTTCTTTTAAATTTTGCCACATAACTTGTAATGAACAAAATAGAATTCTTTGTATATTATTCAAATCATTCCGACCATTGACTAACATTATCTTAAGTTCACCAAGTACACTATAATTATATGAGTAGTATCATTTTGAAATTAATGATAAAAACATACCATTCCCAGGTGCAGTTCCTTCTTCATCTATTGAAATGCTTATTCCAGGATCATTAATTTGTAGTTCAATAGTACAAGCCATAAAATAAGCGTCTTAATATTCCCCTGTTTAAACACTTCTTAAAAAAATACTAGCTCATTGCAATTTGTTCGAAAGGATTACCAATGATCAGAGTGATCGAGAATCGGCTGACCTGTCTAATCTATTTCCTGCTATTTCTTTAATTACAAAACTTTCAAAAATTATTTCCCAAACTTCTGACTCACCTTACAGAAAGCAGCGAAACATTATAGATTATAAAACCCAGTTCCAATCTTACCATTTATCTAATTTACTGTCTACAGCCTTTAAAATAAATTCTTTCATATCATAAAAGTGAATCTGCTGCTCTTTCTGTTTTAAGGTGCAATGTTCTAAGAAAATTATCTGATGTAGGAAAAATGAAAGGTTTATCAAATTTATACCATTAAAATGTCACTTTTTCCTGCAACAATTTTCACATCATGGTTAAAGCCCAACAAAGATAAAATCTTTTCACAGTATGAGCATGTTTTAACAACATTTCTTCCTTCATCTTGCATTGTGGCTTGTTACATGAAACCACACATACCTAAACTTATGGAATGAACTTGTCCTGCTTTGAATCTGGAACAGTCCATTGATCTATTATCAAACTGACAAAATTTAAGTCAAATTTCAGCAGGCTTACCAGTTACATGCTGAGTGAAATGGGTCTAAATTGGTAATTCTTGTTGAAATTGCATTTGTCTCTAGTACAGAGCAGGCTCTATATTATGTTGGTTTCAATAGTGAAATCTCTAAACTTGAGATTTACTATTCTAAATTCAAAGCAGTGCAAACTTATAACACACATTCAGCAGGTTAAGTACTAAGACAACTCATTATTATTCAAAGGGATCAGAAAGTTATTGTTAACTGCTTAAACATGTCTTTCTGATGCTTAGCTTGTTTGTCCTGTCTTATATATTCTTTTGGAACAACATCTTCACTGCAAAAAATCATGAAGCAAAGACAGATGATAAAAGGACCCCTGATAAAAGGACCCCTGAAGTATAAGAGTGTTATCTATTCAGTAAAGGCACAATCAAATTGTATAAAGTCCCTGTGGAATAAATTATAACTTTTTGATTGAAATGTGTGAGTCACTGTTTCAGTAATACAACCCAATTTTGACTCTGTGAGGGTATAATTTTTATCATTTGGGTGACTTGATTAAATAAAATACAATTACTTAGCAAAAACATATTTCAAATTAAGTCCTTGTGACCTTAACCTTTGACCTACTGACACAAAAACTGTAAGCACTAATGGCTCATCTCAAAGAGGAAAACTACACAATGAAGTTTAAAGTAAGTGGGTCAATTGAAACAATTAAGTTCAGAGGAAACAGATATTCAAGTCAATGTGACCTTGAACTTTGATCTATTTACAAACCCAGAAAAAAAATAATTGAAGTGTTTTTGTAATGAATAACATTAACCATCCTTTGACATTTGAAGGGTCATGGTCAAATGGTCCCTGAAAAACTGGACAGAAACAATGGGTAAAGGACTGATGAACAGGACTTAAAATAGACAACACTTTATAAATGCCAAGTCTACTCTAGATAGAGATATTTTCAAATCTGTGAAGCATTGATCTCAAGACCTTTTGATCTTGCAAACTAAAGGTTTTCAACAGATCCATTTTAAACTGACATAAAATAACAGAACATCAAAGAGCATTACATTAAATTTTATTGAAGGGCCATTTTAAAATTGAGCTGATTTTATTGATTCAAAACAGTTTTAAAACTTGCATGAAAGTAGTTTACATTGATGAACTTTGCATATATTTTCAAAGGTCTACAGCAAAAATTGAACCTCAGTGAAGTCTAACTTCAGACCAGCAAATTATTCCCTAAATTTTATTCTGAGTGCCATGTTTAATGAGGAAAAAATCTTCCAACATTTCCACAATAACGGATAATGAGGAAAAATTGACCAATGATGAATCACACCGATGAGCGAGTATGAACTTTATATTTCAATAACAACAACAACAACATACATGCTACAATATTCATACCTCAAAAGAAAATAATAATAAACTAGCTAGCAGCTAAATCTAAATAACCTAACATATGTAAATATATAGATCATGCTGGTAGAAGATAAATGAAAACAATAAAACAAATTCATACAGCACGAAAAAGATATCAAGTGTGTAAACAATACAACATAAAATTTCTGGATAACCCACAGTTATTTAGTACTATTTTGATGTGTCTGTACATAATTATGATTGCTATAAAGTTTAATTACATTAAATTCTTCTTATAATGTAAAATTAATGATTTTTTTTAAGTATGTACTTTTGTTTTAAAGCACTGTGGTCTGGTACATGTAGATACCTAACTTGTGTTCCTTGATTCAAGTACATTTTCTGCAAGAAGCTGCCAACTTCTCCACACCTCATGGTGAATTATTTAATTTAAATTACTAAAACAATGGAGAATGACTGGACTTATTTCAACAGACAAGTCATCAACTAAAGTGGCATAGAAAAAAACATATGCCACACTCAAGAATTAAATTTGCTGACCTAAGGTCAGTAGACCTGAATGCTCTTCATTGTTGATTAAGCTTATTGGGCTTTGCAATGTGAAACATAAACAAGCAACCAAATAGTCTGTATAATATTCAAAGTGGGGACTGAAACCATAAAAATTGCAAAGATTATTGAAAATAATGAAAATAACTTTGGTTGTCCATCCATTTCTCATAAAAAATAACAACTACAATATCAAACAGAACAGTTACATGTGCTGTTTTTTGTTGTTGTTCACAAACATATGTGTAGCAATATCTCCAGTAAAAAGGGAAAATGTACTATATGCTGTAAAACTATACAATATATATATATTAGGAGGGTATCAACTGAACATGACACAAACCATTTGGTGTCCAGACTGAACTCGAGCCTGGTTTTCTGTTGCCATGGTAACTGACAGCCTGGTTACTAGGCACATGGTTACCTTGAATTCCCAGGTAACCGTGACCTTGATTATAACCTACAGGCTTTTGATCACCTTGGTAATGCTCACTTGGAGCATTGTGAGCAAATGGTTTCCTCATTTTTCCTAAAATCAGAAATAAAATTAGTTAAAAAATGAATTTGTTGCCATAGAAACTTCCCTCTTACATGCATGATCAAAATCCCCACTTCTACCTAAAAAGTTGAAAATCATTAGTGCAAATATTATGACATTTTCGAGTACAGAAATACTTTAAACTATGATAATGCCACAGGCACCTAAAATTCTCTCTTTTCCAAAAAACAGATTCAATGCAATTCATTTTCAAAAATAATATGGTGTAATTACAAAACTGTATAATTGCCCATGTATAATTATTACAATTTGAAATATCATAATAACAACAGAAAGCACAAAATAAAAAATGTACATTATGCAATTATAACATGAAAACATGGAGAAAAAAAATCTGCTGATTTTACAAATATTTTAGCCAATGTTGCCAGATTTTAAAAATCCAATGGATTAGAATTGTGTATAGTCATTTAGAAAATAACTTTTCAAGGGTAATTTATTTCAAGGCTTTGGCACATTAATGACCATCTTGTGATGGCAAAAATTACCCCCTAGTTGAAACTTTTAGACACAGGAAGAAGGATGTCTATCTGTAGTAATGGATATTTAATTTTATTGGTGGTTAATCACATTACAGTATGGATTTTGACATCCCTGTAATATAAAGGTTCAGTTTCAGATATTGTCAGTGGCTGGTCGTACAATTTAGGTAATTATAAATGACTACAATTTAGGTAATTATAAATGACGGCAGCCGGCTAAAATATTTTTCGAATTATTAATGATATCAATAATCATGTATCATAGGTACAACTAGCCATTGGCAATAAATGATGAAGCTATAATATTTAACTGTAAATGACATCACATTTAATTTATCTATCAAAAAAACCAATGCTAGAAAGTTGCCTTCTAATATTATCACTCTGCCTGTTGAAATTCGGCACACATTAAGCACAGTACCCTTGGGTACCAGCGAAGAAAGGCAAATGCCAAACCAGTTTAGATTAAGCCTTAAGCCAGTCTAAACTATATTATTATATTAAGAAGACAGGACAGAATATTTTAGCAAATATCCAATATTTTGATGTTGAAATCACTTAAACGCCATACAGACTTACTCAAGAATTAAGAATATTATGGGTTTTTCCCAGCTTATTAAATCCTGGGGTGGGTGGGTACAGACAATTTTTTACACTTTTACAGTTACAGCTTCCAAATGTAGCACAACAGGTTGACTAATCTATTGTGACCGATTGTGCACGGTGTAGCTTTAACGGTAAGTCTTTTTGTAACATACCGGAGGAGGTTTGGGAAGTTGAGGGGAGATATTACCTTGGAAAAACCCACATTTGCCTGGTTCTGGATAACATCTACTGACTTGCCACTATTTAAAAATTCATAACTAGTATAATAATATTGTCCATTATACATACAATAATCAGTTAGGTATTAGAAATTTAATATACAATGTGTAGATCAACAGACAGGATTGTGGCAAAAGGTGACAAGTAATGACCTGTGGGTCAGACAAATTGTGTATACCAGTGAGTTACATGTTTATGATATATCTTTTATGACTCTGGCATGAATGTTCTCATGTTAACATCATCATTCATAAAGCTTCACCTGTATATATGTACATGTGGTTACACACTACAGACAATCAATGACTTATAGTATATGAAATATAAATGCTTATTTTTTTACATTTACCATGTCTTTTTGCTTTGTTAAAGTGAATTGGTCTGCAGTGGGCAAATTTTCAGATTTTCCATTTCGTATTTCAAATATTAATAAAAACAATAGAAATGTATCATTTAGATGCTCTATAAAAATATTGCTTGAAAAAATGTTGATAAAGTTTTAAGTGATATAGAATGAACATTAAATATGCTATATAAGTTATGCAATTTTGGGTACAGTATCTCAGCCATGCCAACAAGATTCATTTACCATGCTTTTCATGGTTTGCTGTTATGTTTGATAATCATACTAATAACTATCAATGTCATTAATTATTGTAAAACCAAACAATTCACTTGGTATAAGTGAGGGAGATTGATATTATAGATGCTGCCATTTAAACAGAGTCTGGTTAGGTTAGCAATGCACAAGGGTACACCATTTGGCCTGGCTCTATACTGGTGGCATACAACTTTATTCATACGCCTATAGTATTCATACCGTTGAGAAAAAAAAGATCGTAATAATTGTCACAAAACAAATTTCTTTCCCTAATTCAGCACAGCAAATTAGCCTTTACAAATATCCCTCAATGCATATAACCTTTGAGCAATTTTGATACAAATTCTTAATTCAATTTCCACCAAATTACCCCTCTCAGTAATTTAACCAATTTTGCTCACAAAAATTAGAGTAAACATAAATACCTGCCTCAAAGAAAGCCTTATAAATTATCACGACCAAAGGTTTTAGGTATCTAGTAGCACCTGAGGTATTCAAAGTCCTATAATCCCTTCAATTATTCCACTTTCAATATAGTTAATATATAAGTACACATTCAATGTAAGGAGCTCTCAAATTCAATATTTAAACACAAGATAATATGTCTCTATGTATCTCAGAGGCTAATATTTTGTTGCTTATTATAACCAAACATCCATATAGCTACAAACTGTAGTGTTCAAGGTAAAGATCCACCTGTCCTCACTAATTATCTACGTAATTAATCTCAGTATCGCAGTAATTCAGGTCCTGTCGCTCTCCTCTTATTCGACAGTCCTAATCATTTTCATAATATTAGTGTCTACATGCCCCTAGGGGTTGAAGATGTGTCAATGTTTGGGGACCGATATAACCAGGGTACAGATAAAACATCACGCACACAACTACAGTGCCCTCAGGTTTTTTGTGTAATAAAAATCATTATCAAAATTTGTCACTATTGGATAACTTTACCTTTATACTTCAGTTATTCAAAAAGAAAAAAAAAACTCAAATTAAACAAGAATAACTCTTATTGTGAGCTTTATGTACAATTTTGAATTTTAACTTGTGTGTAAATTGGCTCTATAATGAGTAACAATTTTGTCTATTTTACAACAGGTGTCATATCTGAACAAGCCTTTTGAAAATTGTAATTTGCTATGTCATTTATGTTTGTTTATCCAAGGATCTTAAATAGTTTTCCTTCAATACAATTGTATTCATTTTCTTTCTTTCTTATTTAATAAGTTAACTTTTTCTATGGTCTTTGCTAATTTCAAGTTCAAATGAAAAACTGCAATATTTGTTAAAACGAGTTGTATAACTTATTATCACCTTAAAGCTAAACAACTCCAGTAGGTAAACAAATTTTCATAAAGTCAATCTTTTATAAAAATGTATCAAGTTTAAAATATGTATATGATATTTTACATGTTTCATATGTAATTTAACAACATGTACAAGTTTTATTACCATATTAGCCCTATTTTTACATATTTTAACAAAGAATATGTAGTATGTGCAGTAGACTCTCACCAGTCTAAATACTTCAAATTTAATTTTCTCTGTTCACTATATAATTGACAAAACAGTTTTATTATTTTGAACACTTTTTAGATTTTCTATTTTAAACACGTTTTAATATTTTGGACATTCATTTTGCATAAAAATCTTAATAAATTAGGTTTTTTTTGCTTTAATAGCATGTCTGGTCACCCACTTTAACCCATTACTTCATGAGCATTTTGTGAAAAATGGCTGTTTTCATTGAAAAGTCTCCCGTTACAAGTTCAAATTGCTATAATACTATAAAAACTGCTTCAACACTAATCAAACTTGGCACAAATGATGACTGGACCATTGCCCTTGCAACAACATGCTCAGGCTTAAATTTTCTGTTATCATGGCAACGAGGGGACATCTCAAAATTGCCAAAAATCACTATTTTGCGTTGATTTTTTCCATCAAAATTGATTTCAAAGTGCTGCAACTTCTCAATGGATTGAGATAGAGTCAAATGCTTTTCAGCGTTGGTTACACGTTACCTTATTATCAATCTGGGGTCATTTACAGCCTCTCACAAGTCCAAAATTTTCTTGGCGATGAGGGGGACTCCGCCCCCCTTCAACCCCCCCCCAAACAGAAGGGGGCACATCCCCCTTCTGGCAACCCCCTGATGTATCTTTTGGTTGGGGGGCCGCGCCGAAAAAGAGGTCCTTTTTTTAACAACATTTCTCAAACAAAAACAAGTGTTTGGGGCCTAAAAAGGGCATTTTTTTTATCATTTGAGACAACAAAAAGGGGGGGGGGGGTGAAAAAGGCGTTAAAAGGCGTGTATATGAAGTAATGGGTTAATATATGGACTAGCCTCCCTTTATATTTGGAGTAGTTTATTAAACAAGAGCTGTCCGTAAGACAGCGCGCTCGACTTTTTTAGTGCTTGCCTATAATACAAAACATTGACAGTTAAGGGCCATAATTCAAATAAAATCTTTGACAGAATTACCTTCTCCTGGACATGTTTGGGAATCATGATTGTAAACAAGTATTCCAACTTTCAAATTAATATCTCAAACAGTTCAGTCAAAAAGTGGACTGGTACTAAAAACTTAACCAAGATTCTAAGTCGATAAAAGGCCTTAATTTTTAAAACAAATCCTTGACAGAGTTACCTTCTCTTGCGTACAGATGGGGGTAATGATGTGAAATAGCATTAAAAGTTTCAAAGCAATATCTCAAAGGGTTAAGGCAATAAGTGGATTTTACCCATATTCAATGTATTTTCTAAGTCAAAAAGGGGCATAATTCTGTCAAAAACCTTGACAGAGTTATGTCCTCTTGTCTGTTGATGAAGGTCGTGATGGTAAACAAGTATGGTCAGTTTCAAAGCAATACCTCCAATGGTTTTGAAATAAAGTGAGGTGGTACAAAAAACTTAACCAAGATTCTAAGTCGATAAAAGGCCTTAATTTTTAAAACAAATCCTTGACAGAGTTACCTTCTCTTGCGTACAGATGGGGGTAATGATGTGAAATAGCATTAAAAGTTTCAAAGCAATATCTCAAAGGGTTAAGGCAATAAGTGGATTTTACCCATATTCAATGTATTTTCTAAGTCAAAAAGGGGCATAATTCTGTCAAAAACCTTGACAGAGTTATGTCCTCTTGTCTGTTGATGAAGGTCGTGATGGTAAACAAGTATGGTCAGTTTCAAAGCAATACCTCCAATGGTTTTGAAATAAAGTGAGGTGGTACAAAAACTTAACCAAGCTCAATACACTTTCTAAGTCAAAAAAGGGCCATAATTCTGTCAAAAACCTTGACAGAGTTATGTACTCTTGTCTGTAGATGGAGGTTATGATGGTGAACAAGTATGGTAAGTTTCAAAGCCATACTTGTAATACTTCTGAAATAAAGTGGGGTGGTACGAAAAACTTAACCAAGGTGTGACGCCAACGCTAACGCTAACGCCGACGCCGACGCCGGGGCGAGTAGGATAGCTCCCCTTTTCATAGAAAAGTCGAGCTAAAAACTCAGGGAAGTTTATAATATTATACAAATACTAAAACATCAAGGACCAAACAGTTTAAACTCTGATGAGACAGCCATGATGTGAAGATCAAAACAACTAATGTCTTAAAGATGCAGCCATTTTCTTACTTCTTTGCTCTAAAACAAACAGTGTTGTCAATGAAAATTATCAATGAAGTTATTTCTAAATCTACAGTAGCTATCTGACTTTGCAAGTTTTTCTAATGTAAAATACATAGAGATAAATTTCAAGTCAATTTGCATGGCAACCATTTTGCTCTCAGTATTTTGATTTTTGTTTTGCGTAGTGCAATATTTGTTTAGAATCAAGATATAAAGAAATGAGTTTCCTACATTAAGACACATAATCCTTAAAGATTGGATGAGACAACAAACATCAAACAAAACTCAGATCTTAAACAACAAGCACATCTCGCTCTCTGCAAACCTGAAACCTGCCACAATTCCTGTCAGCACCTTCTAGATGCAAATCTTACATTTTCACACACAAGAAGGAAAAGAAACATTGATTTCGCTTTGCAATTTCAGGTAATAAAACACATACTTCTTGTTTAATGAAATATGTTCTACATTCATAATGATATCATATGTCATATATATGCTGACAAATTGATTTTTCTTTTTTTAGTCAAGATATATATGACATTTGCATCTCAATTGTGACCTTGAAATAAAACAACTGTGACCTTGAAATACAACAATTGTGACCTTGAAATACATCAACTGTGACCTTAAAATACATCAACTGTGACCTTGAAATACAACTAGAGTCATACAATATGTATGACAATTTTGTCTATAACAGTCTATAACAATTGTAAGTGCTGGTTATCAAATCATCACAGTGAAACTAAAATGGTGACTTAACTTTCCTCGTGAATAAAGGCCATTATTTTCACATCCTTCAATCATTTAGAACACAGAAGACAACCAATTTAAACAAAAATCAGCCTTCAAAAATCAAATCAGATTAGTTTGATTTATACACAGAAGAAAGGATATAAATAAATGTCAGCATGAATCACTTAATACTTCAAAAATTTTAAAACAAAAATGCTGGCAAAACCTGAGCCCAGAGCCAAAAAAACTGAGCCAAGAGCCAAAAAACTGAGCCAAGAGCCAAAAAATCTATTTCAAAACTGAAAATGAAAAAAAAATCCCAACAAAACATTTTGAGAAACTAAAGAATGTAACCTACATTTTCTTTCATGACTTCCAGATAAATGCTTGAAATTAAATCATCTAGAGTAAAAACGATTTTATGTCTATATTTAACTTCCGACTGACGCCTGGCTTTTTCAAATCTGTTAGAATACCTGTTGTATAAATGAAACTAAGGCAAAAAGTCTGTTAGACAAATAGTTGGCACTTAATTCATTATGGGAACTAAAAAGCAAGTGCAGTATTAGTTTAGTGACAAAACATATTAGAGGACCATCTTTTTTGTTCTCTTATGTTTTGAAATCATTTTTTTTCACTGCAACTATCGTATGTGAAGAAATTGTACCATTCAAGAATTGGTTCAAGCTTGTATCTCTTTATACATGTATTTCATTAGAAATGATTCATAAAGTATGGCGAAATTTATCTGATCTGAATGATTGTGACCTCAGAGTTAATGTTTAATTCCGTTTAAATATTATTTATCGTAACCAGAGTAGTAATTATAACTCCACATACACTATGCTATGGAGACTATAATTATCACCCATATATCTCCTTTTTAGTTAAATCAACAGTGATATGCCTTTTCCATAAGTATAGATCCATGTCAGCCTTCACTTCCACACAGTCTGATCAGGCTCTATACTGGTGGCTTACAAACATAAAATTTTCAGTCTGAAATCCTCAAATTGATAAATGGACATTTAGGAAAATTGATAAATAGATAGTTTGGAAAATGGGAGCTGGAAAAATCTAGTTAGGATGTTTAGCATGTTAAAGGTTAAATAACATCTCAATCACTTTTTGATTACTTTTATCACAATATTCTAAATAACATTTAATAGAGTGTGTCCTATGTCATTATTTATAAGGAATTTGATAAGGGGTTCTTCTCCTGATTTATTGCGTTAATACAATAAAAATCTTGGCAGCAATTTTCTTAAAATATGATCAACTTTGGCTGCTACAGCACATGATGGCATGTCTGATCCAGAAAATAAATTAATCAGAAGAAAATGCGGAAAAGGGTCATCAATAAAACTATTCTGTAAAATAGTTTAAACAAATATCTTGCCAATTTAAAGATTATGTAACAAAAATTCTGGTTTCCATGTATTGGAATCTTTTACCTTATGATGTTCAATTTTATGGAATCTGAAGAGGACCACCCAAGTAATACCCAGGAGAAAGTTTGGTCGTAACCATGACTCATGGTTTCAAAAGTTATCATTTCTTATAGCTATCATGTAAAGAAAATTAATTTACAATGTGTCACCTAAGTGCAGAAAACAGGTTAACTCCTATGAAATGATATAATGAGTTAACCAGTTACTAACTAAGGTGACAAATTGCATAAGCTCACCATGAACACTTCATCCTTAGATGAACTATAACTGATGAAAAGTTGTGTTTTATTTAAGTGTCTACAAATTTATTTAAGGTGAATTATTTTTCATTTGAGTTAAGTTTATCTTGGTTAAAATGCCATAAATTTATTCTAAGTAAGTTACTTGAGCTAAGGTTGGGTATATTTCATGTTAGTAAGTTAGGTAAGTTTCCTAGAGTAAAGAAGATGAAGTTCTGTTTCACTTGAATTAAAGTGTTCTTGAGTTGAGGTAAATTAGATTCAAACTGAAAGTGTCAACTGGATTATTGGTAAATTTAGTTTTATTTTAGATACATTTACTTTTAATAGTTTAGGTGTTCACAGGTGATATAAGCTGATACAATTTGAGTTAAGTAATGTTCAATAAAGTTTACTTTAGTTAAGGTAAGCTGTATTACATGTGAGAGATGTTTGTTCTAGTAAAGACAAGTTGTATTTCAGGTGACATAAGTTGACCTGAGAAAATGTCAGTTGTTATGTGAGATTAATCTGCCCAAGTAAAGGTAAGTTGTAAATGTACCCGAATTAAGCTATGCTGTACATCATGTGTAAGTTTATCTGAATAAACTTACCGGAGTTAAGATAAAATGTATACCATGTGAGATAAATTATCTGAGTTAAAGTAAGTTGTAAATTTACCTGAGTTAAGATGAGATAAATTTGCCCAAATTTGCCTAAGTTAAGGTCAGCTGTATATTATGTGAGATAAATTTACCTGAGTTAAGGTGAGATAAATTTACCTGAGTTAAGGTAGTCCAGCTGGCTGTCTATGTGATTGTGTACCTCACCATTCACTGTACCATTTGTTTTGGAACTTTCTCTGTAACATGATGTAACAATCATAATATAACAAACTTTAACCCATCTTAATGTAAACATTTATCTTTCATATAAATCTGAGATCATTGAAGTTATATCAAATGACACATCATATGAAAGTTCTTCTAAATCATTTTGAAATCTGAAGAGGAAATTTTCATCTTTTGGTTCCAGTCTTAAAATCACATAAACTCTGTAAAAATTTGGTTGTGCAGGACCCTAGGCATGCGCCTTTGAGCATAACCACTGGCATGAGCCTATGACACCTGAGTAGAACCATCAATCTTACATTCGCTTGGAAAAAATATCTGTAGAACTTGGAATGAATTAATTGCTACTAATCCAGACATAACAACCTTATAACAATGTTCTACAGTTTTTGTTTGTTTTGATTGGGTTTTACGTCACATCTACAGTATAGGTCATATTGCGACATTCCAGCTTTACTGGTGGAGGAAGACCTAAAGGTCCCCTTCTTTTGTTTTTTAGGTACGAAGGGGCCCCCTGAGTAAACCCCCGGGCGTTCCGTAAGCTAGCTAAATAGTTCCTAAATTTGGAAAGAACCCAAAGCCCCTGTAGGGATTCAAAACCCACAGGGGGTGAGGGGCAAGTGTTTGAAGAAATGCCCTTTTAACCCTTTTCCCCACGGGATGCCCCCATGGCTCCCCCAGTAATAAAAAAATTTTTAATTTTAGGGACTAACCTTTTTATTTTTCTAAAAATGTAAAACTAAATTTTTAATTATTTTCCCCAAATCCCCTTTTTAAAATTCCCCAAAAAGCCCAAGCTTTTTTCCCCCCTTGCGTTTGGGCCATTTTAAAGGGGTGCTACATAGAGAAAGTTTTTGGGGGTTTTGTTTTTTTTTTTCAAAAATTTTAAAATTCTTGCAAGTTGACAATCAGACCGACTGTTCAATTACCATAGTTATTTCAACCCATAAAGTTATGAACTGGGAACAATTTTTTATTTTCATTTCACCCACCTTGTAAGTTCTAGCATCAGCTGATCTGTTGCATTCTTTATCATTTGCTGGGCACTCTGATGTTCGATCCCTTTTGTGTTTTGGCCATTTATACTCTCAACATAATCTCCCACTTTAATACCTTCATTATAAGCCTTACTGTTTGGATTTATCTGAAATATAAGATTTATAAAATACAGAAATAATTTATATAGATTTACTGTTATCTTATATCTCCTTAGGTTTTTAATTGATGAAAGATAATCATGGGTGTGTATGGACAATAAAACAACATTTTATCAGTTACAAAGCAACATATAATCTGATAAATAATTTAATAAATCCTAAAATAACTATCTGGAACAGTTTATTTTACTTGATTTATTTAATTACACTCAAATAAATTCTATATTTTCAGAACTTTAAGAAGACAATAGGAAACCCTGGACGCAACCGTCAGTAATCAAGTCATTTTTTTTTTGGGAGAAAAATCAAAACTATTTGTACTAACATGAACAACAACATTATGTAACTATTCTTATACATCTTTTATCAGGTAATTATGTGTATTAATTAACAAAGACAGTAAAATGTGTGATATATTTAAGGCAAAGCAAAACTTGATCTCTTTCTTGTTTATGCTTAGTACAAGAACAAGCTGCTTATTATACAACACATCACCCTTGCACTTTAAAGGTACTCCACTGACATTTTTTGACATGACGGGATTGGAATTTTTTTCCTCAAGATTTTGATACCATTTGATAAAAGTTAAGCTCAATCTTTTTTATCATAATATTCATTTTTATTGTAGAAAATGACCTAAAAATGAAATCATTTCAACACTATTGAAATCCAAATCCAGCTTAGGTTTTAAGAATCACACTAAAAATCATTATTTTTCATCTATTTCAATTAATACTGCACCAAATTTTCAAACTTTTTTTTGGGGCTTGGTGGAAACTTAGCCCACAAATTTTGCGCTTTTAGGGCTTTTTTATTATATGGACGTGATGGTCGCACTTCGTAAAGACAGTCATTCTATGAAATATCAGATTATAAAAAATCGCGGTCTGTCTTGCAGACCAAATAGAGACTAGGTGGAACTCCTTTAATTCATAACAAACTTCATTTGAAGCCAGTCATCATGACAAAACCAAAATAATGGGTTTGCAACCAGCATGGATCCAGACCAGCCTGCGCATTCGCCGCAAAAGTTTTAAATTAGGATCAATGCTGTATTGCTGTCAGTTTCTCTACTTGTTTTAAGGGTTTTGTATGCGAACAGCATTTGGATCCTGATCAGACTTGGCGGATGCGCAGGCTTGGTCTGGATTCATCGCTGGTCGCAAAACACATTATGTGGTTTTGTCGTGACGCAGCTCATTGTTTAACTTTCCTTAAAATTGCAACCACCCAGAAAAAATACCAGGCAAGCCTACATAACCATGCAGCCTCTGCCCACAGAATGTATATAATTTTTTACTACCAACTGAGCACTTGATTCAAGAATTTCAAATTACTGAAATTCCTTTAAACATTTTAAAATTAAATAAAGTTAACAAGAAGTTTCACAAATTTATAGTATGTTACATATGAAAAAGTCAAAATACATGTGTAATATGTCTAACCTGTGTCTTCTATAAAGTATAATCCTTTAAACACAATTTTTAACTGTTAATTATCCTCAATTTAATAAAATTAACAGTGTACATTAAAGAATCTTCAACAATTCCAAACAACTTTAGCACACAGCACTAGAAAATTATATAATTCCAGATAAAAAAGGCTTCATTAAAATTCTAAAAACACTAATTTTCCAGTAATATTTTCGAAAAAAAATTCAAGATGGCACATGTGTATATCATATTAGTATTTTTGAGCAGGTAAACGAAAAAATCTCAAAAACCATGTGCACCTCTTGATAGTAAAGTACGTACAGCTGGTTTACAACAGTCATCCAACCATATACCTTGAGAAAATTGATGTAAAACATCAATTGTTTGTGCTACAGTATTTTCAGACAATAACAACGCAGATCTGAAATCAAGATTCTTCTACTGCTGTATATTTTACTGTAAGATGATGTTCAACTATGAACATTAATTAATTTTAATCAATTTCAGTCATTTTCCTCACAGAATTATTGTTTGATTGTTTTCTTTGGTTTTACGGCACACCAACACATGGCGCCAAAACAGGAACTAACCTCGGCTTAAAGCAACACTAGAGGTCAAAACCACCTCACCTGCTGGACCTAAGAGTTGTACAGACTCAAGTAATTCAAACCCAGTAAATCGCCTCTTACTATTACACAGGGTTAAATGATGGCTGCAATTCTGATGCCTCACCTGTATTAAGGCAACCCCTCTAATTCACAAGGGGCAGGGAATTATTGTTCTCAAAGCAAACCTTTACTCTTTAAGTGCAAGCAGTGATGATTGTCTTTCACCTCAGTCACAGGCCAGTCTTACAAGATTCTAGTATAGATCAAGTTATACAGTCTGAGTTGGCGGTTTAATTTTGGTATTTTAAAACAGAAATATAATGATATTATATTAATTACATGTATAATAAGACTGCTATCGGACATGAAAATCCTTTCCAAGATAAGGGCTTAATTTCATTCTCACCAACATTGAAGGCATATGATAAAAGGGTAAATTTTTATTCATTTTAAACTAAATACTTTTCATCCATTTCTGCAAGTAATTTGAATGACTTAATGGACAAAAATAACTTTTTAGGGGCAATAAAATTGAGACAGCAACAAGTTCAAAGTTACAACAAGAAAAACCTTCAAAGGTATCACCATAGAAATGCAAAACATAAAAACTTTCAGTTCAATGGTACAATACCTATTGTTAAGCACATCTGCTATTCTGTTTTTAAACATAAGATAAAACACAATTTGTTTTTGTCATATCATATCAATCTGATACAGAATGTAACATACCATGTTTTCATTTAAAGATTTTAAGTTCATATGAATTTTAATTATGCACTCCATACCTCATAAAATTTGATTTGTCAACAGTTCATTAGCCTGTATCTCTGACTGATTGACTTAAATTAATTAGTCTAATTAACATCAACATAACGTCAACAAGTGTAATCATAAATAACCTTTTCAGCACATACTTAAACAAGAGATACCGGTACATCCTAAACTACAGTGCTATGCATACCAGCCGGTGTACTTACATGCAGTCTGACAATACATTGTTTTATACATTAAAAGAAATGTTAATATGTCAAATAACCCTAAAAAATCCCTATTTAAAGTTATAATGGATAGTTCAAAAGTAGTAAATTGTGTTATTGTCAGATTGACAGATTATAATGCTAAAGTCTCTAGTAATAGAATACTGTTGGTTGCTCTGACAACACTGAAATTTACTGTCAAAGAACAAAGGACAGTTCAGAGAGGAAAGAAAAGTATGTTTGCTATAAATAGACATTTCAAATTTAGCACTTGACCCTTAACCAATCATCTCACGACACCAGTGCAGACCAACATCAGCTAGCCAGGGCTCACACTGGCTCAAATAAAATAATAGCCAATATTTTCAACTTAAAAAAATAATAGCCAAAAGTTCAGCGGAATATTCACGAATTAGCGATATGACACTTTTTCAGTTTTATAAGGATTCTCAAATAAACTGATACATTTGTGTATATTGATAACTACCTTTTTTGAAATAGAACCACAACTTTATTTTTTATTATAGAACAGAATAAATACGTTATAATTAGTTTAATAACTGTATAACAATAATATCAAAGATTCATTATAACTTGACAAAATGCTGTTATCAGACAACTTCTTTTGTTTGTTCTAATCAAATTTTGTCAGCTATAACCACTATAGAAATAACACTTGCAAACTCATTCACAGAATGCAGCCTTTTTTCTGAATAATTTACTGAAAAATGTTATCATCACCAATGTAAAACAAATTTTCTGCCATAGTAGTAAAGATTTTTAAACAGAACATAGCTTATTTCACCTTTAAATAAATATCAAAATTATCGGTGTCGCGAAAATATATGACAATCGGATTTTTCCTGTTTTCTGAAGAAATATTCACAATTTTGGTTGTTGTGCAAATAGTTGTTTGGGAGTTAATACTTTTTAAATATTTTACCATTGTTTTCCACTGGCGATTTAGTCAAGTAGCTTCAAACAAAAAAAATCAAAATTTGCAATTACTGCAATTCACGGTAAATTTTGGGTAAGTCAATATCCAGTTTATCAATTTTAAAACGATTTTTGTGGCTAATTGACGGATATTTGATGGCTATTATAAATGCTGGACAATATCTTTAAAGTTCTTATACAATTGTACATCACGCATGTATTTTATCACCTCGGGCAATATAGTAAGCAGCGCGTGACCGGTAAAAAGTTGACACTCAACTAAATGCACCCCGCTGGTGTTAATTAGGTCTACTGCATTCTTTATCGATTTTTACACCTTATATAAACACTGTTGGAAGTAAAAAATAATCGCCAGATTTTGTAGCCAAAATGCAAAAATAATCGCCAATCTTATAAAATAATCGCAAATGGCGACTATGGCGACCGACAGCGTGAGCCCTGGCTAGCACATCATCTGTGCCATTTGATCATTCTAAGTCTGCACTGATTGCTATTCGGTCAAACCATATTTTGAAACTAAAATTCCCTAAAAAGATGAATGGTCCAAATTGAAAGACGGACAAGTCTATATATGGCTTGAAACAGCGTGTGTATGAAGTAATGGGTTAAGATATTTTATAATAACAGGGGTTAAAGGGTATAAAAAATGTACAAAAAGCACTGTAGGAAACACAATGAATTGTTTGTACAGCCTGATCCTATTTGTTCATCAAAGAAAGTCAAAAACAACAAAACCCATACTTGACATCTGCTGAACACATGATCACCTTGACCAGCTTACAACAACTTACAATACTTTAATAATATATTTTATTGAGAAATGATGTTCACCAATTAACAAATTAATTAAAGCCATGATTTATATGTGTTATTTTCTGGTCAAGTAAAGTTCCCACAGTGGTGAAGGAATGGTCACAGGTATGTAATCTTCCAATGTGCTGCCAACATTTTCCAGACATTTTCAGATCTGAAAACAATTATCACTTCCTGATTCAGTTCTAAGCTAGTGATCTGATGCCTAAATTTCTAACAAGCTTATATACTTACATGACTGTACCTACATACTTACACTATACAGTCATTCCAAGTTCAACACTTAATACTTCATTACAAACCCATTCTGCTAATCATCTAAAGGTGAACATCCTTAACTACACAGAAATAATCATGAAAATATATCATATTATTGTTTGAAAATCATATTATACTTAATTAAGCAAATACAAGAGAATCACAGACTGGTACAATGATGATCATATATCAGTGCTGCCCCTAAGATACCACTTGAAAGAGGTAAAAAAAAACTCATTAGCAATGCTAAGAAAATCAAGACGGTTGGGAAAAAATTTTTGAATCTTTATTCAATGTTTGCCACATGACCTGTTGACATGAGCATCCTGGATTCCAATCAGCAGGTTTAAAGGTCTATTAAAGGTAACAGAAGATGCTGAGAGAAAAGGTACAGATGGAAGGACAAAACTTCAGCAAATATTATACTCCACTGGAACAAGAGTCTGGTCCTGACTCATGAATTCATTGCTTCTTAATGTCAGACTCCTTGTTATTTTGTCTCATCAATAATTGTCCACTTTGTCCTACACCACAATTGCCCTGAGTTTAGAATGTTCAGACAGATAAACATTAGTATACTTCAGAATAAAAACTCATGAAGATGAGAACAACAGGAGCCCATGTACTGAAACACAACAATTTCCCATTGATGTGCCAGCCAACAGTTATAAACTGTCCAGCTAAATGTTGAGTACATACATCATTTGATAGCCTGCCAGAATTTCATCTGAAACAGGTAGCATGATTAGGCAGACCTGCCAGGGGATAATCACCCACATACAAAAAACTAAGTACAACAGAATTTGCTCCATCTTCCATTTTTATGTCATCTACCTGCTGAAAATTGTCTAAAAAATTATGATGTTGTGAAAAGGTATATGTCAACCATTACTTTCCAATCTTATGTAAAGGTAAACATAATTAAGTACTCAACAGGTATTCTTTTTTAAGAATTACAAAAATGTGAAGGATTAAATGATGACAATGAGGTTATCATTATTCATTAATAACTATGTCATTTAATTAGATTGACTGAAACAAAGTATTGTGCTTTTCTGAGCATGACCATGACCTTTAACTTTTAACCATGAAAAACAATAGGGGAGTAATTATACAGGTGGAATTTTTTTTTTGAATTCAAGGTGATGATGACCTAGATTTGATTTGACCAAAAACCCATAAGAAGCCAAAAATGATGTGTTTTCAAGGGACATAGTCATACTCGATAAAAAAGAATCAGATTTGATTGCATTGTAGGTAAATAATTATTATATTACCGGTATTCAAAAAATGTTGGTGTATTTTTTCTTTCTGATTTTACAGATTCATACCATGTCCCAAGCTGACCTATTGGCTTACTATGAACAATACTATAAACTTACAGACAAGGCTCTGCCTCTATTTGCTGTACATACATGTACTACTAATTACTGTAGCAATATTAATACAATTGCATATTAAGAATTTTAAGATTTCTTTCTACTACACCATAAATTAAAATAATTGTCTCCCTTGAAAACTTGGGTTTGAATGGTGATTCATCAAGAAGAAAAAACATCTGCATTAACAAGGCATTTATCTAAAAAATAAGCCAGGGAACTCATTCTAATAAACATTAAGATTGCTGCACAGGGATATAAGATTTTACGATCATAAACATGTACAGATATTCCCAAAAATAACTTCTACTGTACATGTATTATAATTTATACCTTCTTGCTAAATTTTATAGTCCAAGAGCAGATGTTTATCTCAGGTAAGTTAAACACTTCCCATCCCAAAATTCCAATCTTATATCATCAAATGATATAACATCAGACTGTTTCAATTAAATCATTGGATTTTGAAAATAAATCTTCATTACTGGAAGGAGAAGCTATAAAAACGTACAGAGAGCTGTAAGCATGCTAACCTACTGTGGGTCAGCTAAGGTGATCTAAGCCTCTCAAATTTTATTTTATTATCTCTATTAAATCTATATATCTAACTCGGTAATCAGCTTGGTAATCAGCTAGTTATCAGCCCAGGCAGCTGAAGCAGTGATAAGGTTATCAGTTTCTTACATCCTGATTATAGATCACATTTCTCGTCTATAAATAATGTTTCACAGTCATTCTTATAATATTATGAATAAAACAAGCACTGGAAGCCATTATGCCATAATTGTGCTTGAGGTTTCTGATAATTTGGCTGAAAAATGATTTCTTTGTTTTACAGGTAAAATTGCTAAGAATCACATAGGAAATGTTGAATATTGGTCCTATTATACACCACTGAATTTTTTTAAATGGACTTGCCCTGCTTTGAATTTGGACCAGCGCATTGTTATTTTAAGGGGTTTTAATATATTTTATCAACAACCTAAACTTGATAAGCAAATAAAAACATAATATTAAACTATCTGCATCCTAATTTTAATATTGACAGTACATTAAGCCATAAAACTTTTAAGCTTAAATAACATTCTAAATACAAACAAATATATATATCAAGTCAATACATGATAAATCTGTGACAACTGACAAAAACATACATTTTTCAATTTAATAATCTAAGCCATTTAAAATAACTGCAATCCTGATTTTAAATGCATAATATCTGGGGGTAAATAAAAACTCAGATGTATAACTGTATGAATGTTTAACAGAAGCACCAAGTTTCATCAACGCATGTCAGCAAATTTTCAAGTTGATGAAGGGCAATAACTCAAGAATATTATCTCGAATGATAATCCTGAGTCATACATGTCTATCTTGTCTGAAGCTCTTGGTTAATATATATACTGACATAAATAAAAATGTTTTCTACTTAATATAACATGCATGTGATTTGTTACTAAGATTTGAGAAAAAAGTCTGAGCATGATAATGGGCAATAACTCCAATTTAATATGGCTTATACTGGCCTTAAAAGAGCCATAACTCTTAACAAATATGCAATATCTAAGCAATACCTGACATTGCTTCTGTGCGGACTGAAGAAAATTATCTGCACATTTGAACAGCTAAAACTTACATAAAATATACACCAATTAAGGATGACATAGTTTCTTCTCAAAGTTAATACAGTTTTAAATATTTTATCATACCAACTTTATGACTACAAAAGAAACAAACAAGATCAATGAAGCAAAGCAACTAAACAGTTTCTTTTCACTCACCTTAACCATTTTTAAAGCAGGTGTCACAAAGTAAAAGTCTTTTAGTAGAAAATCAGAGAGCAAAGTCTTTCAGCAGATGTCATAAATGAACGGCAAACACCAAGCAAATGATGTTATGAAAAAAGCAGACATCAAAAGCATACACTAAAGAACAGAAATAGTGTGCAAAACAGAATATTTCCGACCAAACAGAATTTCAATATAAGTCTATTTTACCAATTTAATTTCACCATATTTCACAAGAATTCACAGCAGTAAATTTACTTTTGAAACAAAATTGCTCAAAGCATCCAGTATTCCACCATCTGTGATATAATAGAAACATCCGTTAAAAAAACGTTAAAAAGACGATCAGTCTGCTTTCCAATATCTTACTCACTTTCAGTTTAAAATAAAATTCTTTTTAAACAAATGAAGAGATATTTATAGCTGACCCTTGCCAGTGTCAGTATAATCAAGTAAATCCTGACAAAACAACCTTAAGCCACGATGGATCGAAACACAAGTCCCTCCCACCTGTACTATTTAACTATAAAACATACAATACCACTAAAACTAGTCTAAATCTAGCATAAATATCTCCAAGTTTATTACATTTTGAAGTAGTTGATATCTATATCTCTAGCCAGATATCCTCACCAATCAAATCACAGGAGGGATCAAAAAACATTTCCGAGCAAGGACTTTACATGCTCAATTACAGCTATACTGCCAGACTTTGATGTTTTTTATGTTTAACCATCAAAAAAAAACCTGAGACCTGACAATCCCTGGGTTTTTTTCAGCAAAAGAAAAAATAAAATCTTTGAAATAAATTCCTTACTGTCAGAAGCTAAATTCACTTATGCAGTTGAGGAGAATTTGGCTGTGCACAGTTTAATAAACTATAAATTTTGAAGTTTCAAAGTTACTTCAGCACAGACTACTTATTTAGTTTAGGATATTTATTTACAAAATGTATTTAGCTTCATTAATTGTAATATAATTTTTTGCATACAAGTTTACTAATTTTTGACAATAAAAATTTATAATATTATGAGGAACCATGGTTAGTTTTTCCAAATCTTTCAGATTACTTGATCTCGAGGTGGCAAAATAAACACATTACTTAAATTACTAATATTGCTTTCAGAATTAAGATTTTTACCTATTTAATACATTTTTGTTAATTATTTATTTGCCTTAGTGTTCTTACTTGAAGTCTTTTGTCAAATACGGTATGTGTAATGCTATAGTCTATAGGTATGGGAACTTTAAATCTAACTTCCATAAGACATTTCCTTGAATGGACTTATCAACTTTCGTTATTGATACAATGCTTCTTGTAGTCATCAAAGTGTTAAGAAAACTGATTTTGGAAGATATTGTGTGACGTTATCTGTCTACAACAAGATCTTCAGAGAAAATGCATATGTGTGCCATTTCAGGGATCAATTTAAACATCAATTTTAGGACGCTTATCAGTTCTCAATATCAAGTCCATGTAGCTTGCTGTATGATGACTGTCTCACTCAGACACTTGATATCTTTAGCTGTGATTAATTTAAATTTATACCTGTTCAGTAAGGTTAGTTGGATGGATTTCAATATCAAAATAATTCTACAAATGGCCAACAGTGTAGAGCCTGCATGGTGCTTTTTAAAATGCACTAATCTTATGTAGACAGACTAGTTTAAGTGGCTGAAATGGTCACAGAGTGGACAAAATGCACTGTGTAAATGGGATTTCACAAAAGCTGAACCTGGGAGGTAGGTTGCCATTAGAATACCATACATGCATAATTGACTGCAGCTCTACAGACTGGGACACTTTAAAAACATGCAAACTTTCGCTGCTTTAAAAGCAACTTAAAGTGATCAGTTTTAAATTTGTGTGACATATAACCAGGTGGCATAATGATAATTGCTGCTTCAATTTTAAGCATTCAAATCAAGATGCAGATTTATAATAAGCTATTAAAGCAATCCTTTATTAATTTAATTTCCTCTCTAGAAAATTTATTTCCAATTCTTTACAAATTATAATTAAAACAAGTGAAAATCCGCCAATATGAGTTATAAAGTTAAGAATTTTGATTGGCATGCATTAGATAATCTTAGAAACCTAATAGAATTTCAGTTAAAATTTATTCTCATTTTTTTTTATCTGTCTATTACTCTATACAAAACCTCTGTGAAATAAAAACAAATCATTGCCATAGTAACAAAGTTTAGAAAATATATTTGGCATAAGGAGCACAGGTAGTTTTTAAAGTATAAGAAATGTGTCTATAGGAAAAGAAACATACATCACTGCTGATTATCTAAAAGAAACAATTTTACCACCCCACAAAAAAAGTATCTATATTTCACTGCTCTTGTTACAAAACATACATTATAATATAAACAATTATTTGCCTATCTTGAAGGAATAAATTACACCCTAATGATAACAACACTAAACCGACAGCACATTTTGTATAAGATCATGAACAAAGGTAACAGTTATGCAATCCAATCATTTCTCTCTTCTCTCCAAAAAATTTTCTTTGTTTCTTTCTTTCA
Organism: Ruditapes philippinarum; assembly: GCF_026571515.1. Lineage (NCBI taxonomy): Eukaryota > Metazoa > Mollusca > Bivalvia > Venerida > Veneridae > Ruditapes > Ruditapes philippinarum. Next base: position 124,024 of record NW_026858082.1, read on the forward strand.
AAAAAAAATTAACATAATTGTATTAACTGTCTCTGTTGTTTTAATGAGGTTATAAGCACAATGGTTGACAGTGCTTAGTTAATTACTAGTGGTATATTGAGGGCCTTTGATTGTAACACATTCTAATTATCTGTTTTCTGTAAATTTCTCAACTTTTCTGTATATTTTTTTCTTTAGCTTAAATTAATTACACACAATGTTTAATAGAAGAAATTTATACATAAATTAAATTTATACATAAATTATGCAGATACATGATTGTGTGTCCTATTTTAACCTGTTTTTTTCTGTTGTTGACAACTTCTCCTCATGAATCATTTATGCAACATTAGTAAAGATCAAAGACTGGTACACCAGGCAATAGATACATTGTCATCCAACAAATCAGTTATACAAGACTTGAGAGCTTTTCTTTAATGTTTAATTGTACCCTCAATATTATAATTTTCTTCAATCATATAAATTTTTGCTCTTCTTTCTATACATTAAAGAGAATTTTATGTTATTGCTACTCTATCATTTATTATGTTATATAATCACTGAGAACTCCCAGTATGTGAATTGACTTACAATTTGTTTCCACTTATAATTTAGATAATAACATAAATATATAAGTTTTTGCTAATCCCTTTAGAATTTCAAGTCTTTATATATTTGAGTTATTAGAAAACAAGATTTAGGCTTACTATTTTAATTATACTGCTTATTATGCAATAATAATTGCAGTCATCAGGAATGCCTTTCTATTTATAGAAAAAGCAAATAAATTAATTGTCACCTTAGTGCAATAACTGGTTAACTCCTATTAAATTTAAAAGAACTTAACCCATTTCTGCACTAAGGGGACATAATGTACTGAATGTATAAATGGAATGTTTAAGAATGATTTAAATCTTCAAATTTTATTAAATTTGAGCGAAAATAAAATAAGTTGATATCGTGCTAAGGTAAGAAAGACAACTCTCCCTGTGTCAAAACACAATATACAATAAGTTACCTCCCTTGGGTCAGTCTTTTTTCTTTCTTTTTAATGTTATTATCTTTCAAATTTATGAAGTTTTAACAATATTAAATTACAGCTATTATAGGTGTTTTGTAAACCATATTAAAATTTATTTGCATACGTAGCAAATCATTTTTATTTCATTCTCCTATTCAAAAGTCAAACATTCTAGCTGAACAATTTCTATTAAATTTTGTTTGGTTATATTTATTTTTTGTGACATAATTCAACATACTACTTCTTATGCTTATGCTTTATAATGATAATAAGTTTTTATTTATTCTTTTTGTTTTGTAACATTTTTTCATCATTAAAGTCACACTGACTTTGTTATATAGTCATAAGTCACTTTTCAGTAACCTTAAAATAACAATTTAGTTACAAATGTCCTATGTTTTTGGATATAGAATGTCAATAAATGACAATTATTAATGACAATTAATAATACATAAATTGAGCCGTGTCACGACAAAACCAACATAATTGGTTTGCGACCAGCATGGATCCAGACCAGCCTGCGCTTCCGCGCAGTCTGATCAGGATCCATGCTGTTCACTTACAGACCATATAACAAGTAGAGAAACTAATAGCGAACAGCATGGATCCTGATCAGACTTCGCGGATGCGCAGGCTGGTCTGGATCCATGCTGGTCGCCAACCCATTATGTTGGTTTTGTCATGACATGGCTCAATTATTTTTGCAACTGTTTCAAACCTAAATATAGTACAGTACAGATTCTATCATGTTTCTAAATCCTCGAGTTATTTTACTTTCATGGCATAATATATAATTTATATAACCTTATTATTACATGTGTATTATTGACATTATTCATTATAGAAACCATTCAACTATTAAAAGCATCCTTAGTTGATAAACAAACATTAATTTCCTACATAACTGACCAATTTCTTACAATAAAATGTTGAATATTTAATCATTTCAAGTGAATATTGTGTGTTTGTTTAAATCATGGCACAAGTGACTTGCCATAAACCACCCGATTTCAAATATCGTAAAATATGCGGGCGTGCTTACAATCATATTACCCTATCTAATATAGCACAGCTTAAACAATTTCTCAATAAACTCTTATCTGTGTATCTCTTAAGTCTCGTAATAAATAATCGTAATAAATAATTCAGGAAAAAACAATTGAAATTTACATCGTTTGTTACCGATTTAAACATCATTAATTTTTTTTTTCCAAATTTTGGTTGATTTACAATTACATCACAGCCGCACTTTCAAAAACCGTCAAAAGGTTTACTAATGAATATTAAAAGTCTGGATGCTGTGCCTACTGGTTAATTAGTTGTTGTTCTTTTCATTCACTGAAATAGTTTAAAACTTTTGAAAAACTTGAAAATTAGGCCAATTGGAAAGCTTTACTCACTTAAAATACATTATGCCATTGACATTATCGTCAATCTGTATTGGATGGAAAACAAATGGAAATTTTATGTTTTGAATTTAAATATAATGTTATAATTATACATGTATCTGTATCACAGTCTTGAACAGCACAAACTGTCAAGACAATTTGAGATGACTTAAGCTTTACTTGGAAAATCATTCCCTTGTGGCACCGGGGTAATGCCTATACGAGTTGATGCATCAGAATTGCAACCATTTATCCTTGTGTGATCGTAAAAGACCACTAAATGGGTCCGAATTATTGGAGTCTAGCTCCAGCAGGTGAGGTGGTTTTGACCACTGGTGTTGCTTAAAGTTCTTAAAGTTTGTAACATCCAATGTTAGCCAAAATCATCTTTCCTGTTCTGGTGCCATATGTCATCTGAACTGTGTCGGTGTGCTGTAAAACAAACCTAACTTGGAAAATCATATGTTTACATACATGTTTAATCATAAGATCTCCTCAACACAATAATACAGGTGAAGTGCTTTGACCTAGATCCCTTTGGCTCCCAAAAACCCATGCTGAGATAATTCATCATTAAAGATCAATCTACACATGAGATAATAACTGCTATAAATCAAACCCAACTGCAGTTTACAAGATATTTACAAACCCATCTTGTATTGCTCTATAAATTTACATTTTAAAATATATTCATTTAGAGTTTCAATATAGTTACATGATCTTGTGGTTAAACTAAGTTTACCATGCTTCATAATAAACCATAAAATGTCAATAATAAAATCAAAGATCATAAATCTTTTCTGGTAATTCCGGCTGCAATGATCACAAAATGTCTACCTGCCAGATTTCATGATAATTTCTTACAGTATTTTGCATCCTGACACATTGTATTACTGAGCCACCATAATTACTGATAGGCAAAATTTGAGGAAATCTCTGATTCAGATCATTATCAAGGATAATAAAACTGTAGAGTATACACAAAGTATATCATATAAAATAGATAATAAGGTGTTGTGTGTTCACTTAGCTATCAGCTACGATACATGCTGTGACTACCTGAGACTCGATGTTTGATACAAAACAGAG